>NW_017308295.1:8376-118032 GCF_000935625.1 Nanorana parkeri | reverse complement strand
GAGTCGGGGGGTGACACCCGGTAACCGCTCCGGGTGTCACCCAGACTCGGGACGCCCCTGCAATTGCTTAGAATATTATTTTCTAGCTAAACTTGTGTCTGTGGTTTTTTAAATTTTCAAGTATCTTCCGAAGCATGGAAATTAAGCTTACAGGTCTGTAGTTACTTGGTAAGGACTATGATACCTTTTTTTTTAAAGGCACCATTGTTATCAATGTATACTGTATGTATATATATATATAGATATATAGATATATATATCTATATATATCCCCTAACAAAGCAATTGAAGGGTTACATTTCTTCTAATATTTTACTGGCTGTAGTAACAATAGGTCCTACTATACAGATGTCTGGTAGGTTAATAGTATCATCAGATTACAAATAGCTTGACATTTGATAGGCTGATAAGATTGAGAGAGGGGAACATGTCATAATCCTCCCTGGCTGTCACTTTCATTTGAGCTAGAGAATATGACTCAATTTCTAAGTGTTCCAGCTTGATTTTAAAGCCTAAAGGCATGAGTTAATCAAAGCTGTGGATTTTCCCTTGCTCTCTGCTATTGTCCCTCGCAGCAGCACTGTAATAATGTATACGTTTAGAGTATTTTACAGTAGGAAAGTATCTAGACAGAAGTTGTACATTTGTCCAGCGGCAAGGCTCCACAGCGAGGGTTTCAGTCTACATTTGTAGTGGTATCCTGAACTAGATTTCATTAAGACATAGAAAAAAATTCTTACAAAATGCCTAATCAATGAAACTTCAAAAATCGAAGCATTGTTGATTTTCACGTATGATATATTTAAGATAATGTATTGTACAGAGTTATATTTCTGGACAGTTTTGATGGCAAGTCCAAGATCAGACCTATTCACAGCTAGTAGATTCTTGCAGTAAACAGGAGGATTCTGGGCATAAACAATAACAGGAAATATTAACTTTTCTTGATTCAGGCACAGTGATAGTCTTTGGTGAAGTGTCACTGATCTGTCTCCCTGAAGAGTTTTAAATAGAGATTTTTAGGATAATACTTTCCACTAAAAAGAATGCTATAGGGGAAATTTATTAAAATTGGTGTAGACAGAATTTGGAGCAGTTTCCTAGAGAAACGAATCAGCTCTTTCTTTCCTTTTTTAAGCTTTACTGAACAAACTGAAAAGAGAAGCATTTCAGATAACCAACCAATATATCCTCCGCGTATATATTTCTATTAGAGGTTGTCATTTTACTGCTATACTGTAGGTTGCAC
Source organism: Nanorana parkeri (assembly GCF_000935625.1). NCBI lineage: Eukaryota > Metazoa > Chordata > Amphibia > Anura > Dicroglossidae > Nanorana > Nanorana parkeri. The sequence goes on along the minus strand of NW_017308295.1, from coordinate 116,783 downwards.
TATAATATCATGAATAGCTGGCGGTCGTATAGGTCAAAGGCGAGTAGAACCTTGCTGTTCTTGATATGCCAATGTAGCACCCTGGTGGAAAGGGTGCTATTAAATCTAGTGTTTATCAGATTGTATGTGGTCTGATACTAATTATTAGTTTGGTTCATGTGGTCCTCCCCCTAAACATTCTATCATTGCTTGCCATCTGCCTGCTGCCAGAAATACTACAAGGTGTGCCCTGGTGATAGAACAGGAGCAGCCAATGGGATTGCTAGGAGTAGATATCTTTCCCCAGCCAATCACTGTTGAATGAACCAGTGGTGCATGCTGGGGGGGAGGAGATAAATACTCGGGGTGGGCCATGTGAGCGCTCTCTTCCTACCCCAGGCCCTGCCTGCGGGGAGGCTGCGCTGGAGTGCCTGAGCTGACCAGGGCTCAAGGCCTTGGGACTAGTCCTGGAATCACCCTGTGGCCTGGTGGCAGCAGGTCCAGTCATTGCTGCTGCTAAAGAGAGAGATCAGTAACTCTTACCTCAAGTAATGCAGTGTCATGGTGCTTGGCCTGTGGTGCATGGAAGCTGTAGCCACACTCCCTCAAAAGCAATGGAGTCTATATCTGCCTGGATGATCCTAACCCTCCTTTACCTCTCTCCCTGAAGTTCTTCAATAAATGTTTCAAGCATCATAACAACAGTCTGGACCTCACTTTAATTATTCAACAGAAGGGCGGTAAGTGCTGATGGGCACAGTGAGCAACATTATCCCTAGACAAGAAGGATCTGAGCTGTTGTAACCCATAGCAACTGACCCTAGCAACGCAAGGTGTGCTGTGGATTCATAATCAAGGTTTCTTATAGAGGAAAGACAGGGAGAGCCGTTAGTTCAGTTTATTGTAGATCACCCCTTCAGAGCCACCGGTAGGGTTATCTTATATTGGGATAGCGCTGACCGTGAAGGGGGTGTGCTACACCAAATTGTCCATTTCAATGTTATTCCAGTAAATCCAGTTCATCCCTGGTGTTTAGTGATTCCCTGGTGGCCTTGCGAGTCTCCTCTTCCTTGTTGTCAATTCTCTATCCTTACCTCTATGCAATTTTGCTATCTGATCTATGATCATAAGACTTAACTGAGAAACAGAACGTTTGTTCTCTATAAATTGACTAGCTAATATAAGCTTTAACTGAGGCACCCAAGATCTGAGAGGTTTTTTGAACCAAAAAATGTCTTACTGCCTACATTGGATGTTCCGAAGGTATATACCTCCATGAATATGAATCAGGCACAGTATATGGGCGGTTAAACAAATATTACAAAGAAGTGAGCATTACTCTATGGAACAAGTGAAGTTCTTTGTGGCTTTGCTACAGATTGTGCTAGAGAACACATTTTTCTGTTTAGGATGATTACTATTTACAACACAGAAAAGCAGTGAAGCAGTGAATGGCTTAAATGTCTCCTTCCCATATGCCAATGTGTTTATGGATGAATTTTAAAGGGACATGTTTACCCTAATAAGTTCGTTCAGAAAAATGGGGTGGCGTGGTATCACTACATTGATGACATCTTTGCCATGCAGGGGGGACAGTCCGAGTCCCTAGTTGCTTTCAATCAGGAGTTATAGAAGAACACCAGATATTTTTCAAATTAAGCCTTGCAGTGTACTGGAATGGTTAACTGCTCATTTTGGTCTAGGGGTGAAAATAAAGCAGATATACTCACCTGATCCTCAGGCCTGCCTGGCTGCAAGACCGGTCTGTCAGGGTTTCTTACCCTTCCTTACCCAGTTGCTTGCAGCATAGCTTGTGCAGTGTTTTTGACACTGTTTGTTCCTCTTAAGTGCCTTTATGACCAAACCCATTAACATCATTATTCTGCAACTACTAACAAAACTTCTAACAAATTCCTGTCTCAGAGTGATGATGCAAACACTAGTTCACTTTTTAACCATCAGCTTGTCCATTCAGTATCCACCCTTCCATGTGTTCTGATCTACCATGTACTCTGCAGTTGTTCCCGTTCTCCTGGTATGACCCTGTATTTGGCTGATTGATCTCCTGGTTCCTGACTCCAACTATTATGTCTGTTGATCCTGCTTTCAGTGTTCCCTGGCTTGGTTCGGCTGACTACCAGCTTTGTCATCTGACCTCTGGCTTGGTACGGATAACATCCTGGACTTTCTCCATTGTTTTCATGATTTATGTATGTTTATTGTTGTTTTCCATAAACTCCTTTTATTTTTTAAACCTGCACTTTAAGATTCTGTCTAGTTTCCTGGTTCCCTAACACAGTCCTTGCAGCCTCTTCTCCCCAGACTGCATCGTTCTAAGGAGCCGTGATCCTTAGAACGATGCCTGGACCTGTCTAATGCAGGTCCAGGTTAAGATGCAGAGGGACATACCACAGCCAGAGCAGATGGGGAGACAGGTGATTGGCCACTGCCACAGGACTGAGGATCAGGTGTGTAGATCTCCTTTTTATTGTATTCCCTATATTAAAAACATAACCCCAGTGTGGGGATAGCCCCACTGCAAGGGTTAATTTGAAAAATACCTGGAGTATTTTCTTTAAATGCAATGGAATCTGGTCTAAAGCTTAATATGGTATGGGATAGAGATGCTGTACCGTTTTTGGATGTGAGAGTATACAGAAAGGAGGAACAACTAGAAACTGTTTTGTTTGTAAAATATACTGATTTGAATCAGTTACTCATTTTAGTTATCACCCTCCTACAGTATCAATACCCCTGTTGCCAGCTTTCTAAAGTGGCTAGTATTGTTAGTGATCCAGAGAGGAGAGAATTACTATTTAAGGAAATGCAAGGAAAACTAGGCAGTAGGAGATATCCTCATGACATATTGGAGTAAGAAAGAAGATGATGGGGAAAATAGAACAGAATTGTTAGGAGGGAGGAAAAAGCAGAGGAATTGATCTGGGAGTACCCTTTGTATCACAATTGCATCCACATTCTGAAAAGATACTGTATATGTGCTGATAGTGAGTTATCCAGATTTAGAAGAATTTCAGGAATCTGCAATCCAATCATTTAGAAAAAAATAGATCAATGCAGGATAACGTTGTGAGGGCAGATTTTATAATGCTGTTACCTCTTTTTTCGGGGGTAGTTAAATACATGTGTTCATTCCCTTGTTTATACTGCATACATTGTTCTAGTATGATCAGTGGTTTCTCTTTTACTCATCCTCATGCCGGAAGGAGGATTAACATTAATGGATATTATACATGCCAAAGTATATGTATTAAAATGTCCATGTGGACTGTGTTATGTGGGGGAAACAACCCAAAAAATGAAAGATCGCCTAAACTAGGTCCAGCATCTTGCTTTCATCTCCTCACTACAAAAGGCAGTATGGTGTGTGAACACAGAAGGGAGTGTTTGTGTCCTGATCTGGTCAGTTTCAAAGATAGGGGCCTCCCTCATCTCTAAACTGCCACTGTCTGTATCCGAGGTCTTACAAGCAGCAGAAGAGGCTGCTGCAGTGCATGTGTTCTGCAGTGCCACCAGAAAAATGTAAAAAATGTCAGCTGAATGCTCTGTGGGAAAGGGGGTATGGAGCACCCATCCCCTCCCCATAGCTGTGCCCCGGGTAAGTCATAGTTTCAAGTCAGCATGTTCCTTTTAAAAACTTGAGCAATGAAGCACAACTGATTGGATTCTTGTGCAGCTTCCCCCTCTCCCAGTATGGACACTGGTGTACAGGAGATTTCTAGAGGCTAATCCCAATTTAAATTCAGGCACTTACACTGCTCAGATAAAAAAAAAAAAAACAAGCAAATATTTACATATGTTTTAATGAATATAAAGCTTCATTAATTTGTGTCTTTATGGAATACAGCTTTGTCATATAGTGGCGTTTAAAATATTATAATTGCATATTCCCAGTGAAAACTGAGGTATATTAATAGTAATTAAGAACTCGGTCTACTTTCAACTTTTAAACCTCTGGGAAATATCTAATTCTACTATGCCAGATCAATAACATTAAATACATGATAGTTAATCTGTATATTCCCAATATACGCCAGCAACACTTTACTTTTTTTTAAATGTACCAGTAATATTCAGTAAGGGTCTGTCCTGCTATATGAAGGCTTAACCCCTTTGTAACTTGACAATGACGTTTGCATACATACATTTAATTATTTTAAGGACATATATAAGTTTCCAACTATGCAGCACCATCTTTATCGCTATTTACTGTGTTTTTTCACACCAACACTAATCACTCCAAGGACCCTGGGGGATTGTATGTCCAGGGTATTTGTGTTTTATAAGAAAAAAAAACACATAACACAGTTTAATTTTTATATTTACTTTTGTTTTTCCACAAATATTGATGGTATATACTGTATGAATCTATATCTTTTATAACAATTCTGGGTACACTGATCCACACCGATCTATTGTTGATTGATTCACGATATGTCACTGATCACAGTTTATTGTTAAATTAAGCACATCCATTTAATTTGTTTATTATCCTTGTTGGCGCTGCATAGTTGGAAACTCATATAATTTGACCCAGGTGTCTTTATTGCTGCAGCCTTCAATTAATTTATTCGACTAATTCATTATAGCACAATTTTTAGGACACAGAATTTTTGGTTTCACATATCCAGCGCAGAATCAATAAACACATATAAGGACATATATAGTTTTTATTTGGTACCCTTATAGGTTCCTTATAGGCTGACAAATGTACAAAACAAAAATAGTTATTTTTCTCCATTTTAGAATTATAATTTTAATTCTGTAATTTTACCTGACAGTTACAGAATTAAAGAGATGCCCACTGCCACAGTCAAGCTACAGCGGCATCTGCAGTGCCAGCTGCAGGTTGTAGGCTTATTTTGTTAATGAAACTTAAGCCTGCATGTGATTGTAGCTGACATAGTGACCACATCATTGGAAGACACTTTTATTGGTGTCCAATTATTAGAGGGGATAAGATCATTTAGTGACAGTCAGGTTGGAGAGAAAGTGGCTGCAAAAGAGGCTGATTTATGAAAGGAATTAACAAATAAATGTATAAATTGTGTGAATATTTACTTCAGTTATCCAATCATGTGAAAAGAAATTAATTTTTTACTTATTTCATCTGCACATTATTGGACAGTTGGAGTGAATAGTCACACAGTTTAGTGTATAAAGATTCTTAACTCCTTTGGTAAGAAAGGAAGTTTATTAATGTATCCTCAGCACAGTTCTGTGGAATGTTAAAATACAGTTTACCGGCAGAAAGGGGTTAGTTGAGGTTTACAGGTGTTTTCATACCCCCCAAAAAAAGACATACATTTTTCTCAAAATTGTGTGTAATTTACTCCAATAGGCAAATAGATATTTTGCTACAGACAAACAGTTTCAACTACAGGCACAATTATTTGGTCCAATCATGCACCCATTTCAATTACTATTAATAAAGACTTGATAATAAAGACAGCAAACCCTCCACAAAATTGTAACTATATGTATATAACAACTCTCTTAAAATATAGTAAACCATTATCCAATCTGCCGGAGTAATTTAAAATGACCACCAATTGGTAATGATGGGTATAAATTGGTGATTGCTCTAAGTATGTCACGTATGCTGTAATGTCATCTGTTGCAAAGCAATGCCAATGTCTACATTATTGTATATGCACACACACGATGTTCGTGTTAGTGCATCGTTTAACCAATACTTTATTGAAAAATAAAAACGTTTTGAAACTAAAAAAAACAAACATATATGATGGGAATACTGACGCTATATTCCCAGGAAAAAGACAAAGGTCATAGCTCATAACAAAAATATACTCCCTGGAGTCTTTAAATAAAGCAACAATAAACCAACCCTTTAAATCAACATCCATTTTATTACTGAACTAAGTAACTGTTTATTATTTTCATATTAAAAACATATCAAAAAGAAAAGATCAAGCTATTTCAGTTTTTATTGAGCAAATTACAATTACAATGTGTGTCTGTATTTCTGGGCAACCAAGTGTGACAGTTTGCAAAGTTCTGAAACAGATTTATTACAGAAGATGCAATAGACTTATATTTTAAAACAGACTCATAATTAAGAGGTGGTCAGGGTCAGGTATTCTATAGCAGTGATACTGTAGAGCAGCTGAGGCAGGAATTTATGACCCAAGCTGTAACTTTGCAGTAATACTGTCATATCATCTGTCTTACAGGTCCTATTTAGCATTGCTTTGACATGCGACAGAATTGATAAATGCCCCCCTATGTATATATGACTCTTTAGATAAGCAATAGCTTGCAATGCCAGGCTGTGGCAAACAAAGCTAGCAGAGTACTGTCTTGTATTAAAAAGGGAATATACTGTACAGACAAAGCGGTAATTTTGCCACTTTAAAGATCGATGGTGTCACAGATCAGCTGTGGAGCTGATCTGTGTCTTACTGTTTGCATTTGTTGTACCTTTTTGCTGCTCTGGGTCTGCTAGCACCTGTGGTTCCACAGTCTTGTGATCTCCTCTAGCTGCACTGTTAGCAAGTAGGGGTGTCGCCCGCCTCACCTTAGCGTTAATATGCCTTCCTCCCTGCTACTTCCTGTCCTTCCTTTTATCCGATTAACCGATTAATCGAACTTAATAATCGGCTAACTAATCGATTTTGAAAATAATCGTTAGCTGCAGCTCTACTCCTAGCCCTTTCCTTATTTAAACCCTGTGCAGACTTGCTTCTGGTTGCTTGAGCAGCACTTGTTCCTGAGCCCCTTCCGTGCAATTATTCCTAACCTGGCTTCCCGTGATCTGATCTTTTGTGTACTGACTAGTTCTCCAGATTATGTTGTCTTCTGCCCGCCCTGAGCTTGGCTTGTTATCCGGATCTCCTTTTGCTCCATCCATCTGTACCTGCACTGTGTCCTGTGTCTTCGGGTACTCACCACACAAGCATGGTGAACCTGGGTGTCCAAACCTCCATGAGAAGGTCCCTGGTAGAACACTGGCTGGCCCTTAGATTGCATGCCCTGGGGGATCCAGTGTCATCTGCTTGCCTGTGGGCTCACATCTCTAGTACTGTGACTGCTGGTTCCGCCCCACCTTGAGTATGCGGTTCAGTTTTGGTCACCTATCCACAGAAAGGATGTCCTGTGTCCTGGAGCTGGAGAGAGTCCAGAGAAGGACAACGAAACTCATTAAGGGGCTGGAGGATCACAGCTATGAAACAAGGTTGCTAAATCTGGACTTGTTCACGCTTGAAGTGAGGTGATTAAGAGGAGACATGATTTTAATGTACAAAATGTTTGGTGGTGATGGTAATATCAGCAATATACTTTTTACAGTAAACTCCCTAACAAAGACTAGAGGCCACCACCTAAAATTGGTAGAGAAAGGATTTAAATCACAAAGGGCGTAGGGGATTCTTCTCAGTCAGAGTGGGTACATTTTGGAACTCTCTGCCACATGCAGTGGTATCAGCAGAGAGTATTGAATCATTCAAAAAACAATTAGATACCTTCCTCAGAAACCGTAACATACAGGGGTACAGGTACTCTTAAAAACCTAATGGAGAATATGGATTCGGTTACTCACCTGGATCGCCGCTTCCGAGTGAGACGACAGGAGAGGCAACAGACCCAGCCTCCGCCTGTGCAATGACCAGAACCTTTTCCTCTCCCGGTTCTGTACCCACTCCAGTGGTCGGAGACACCAACCCGGAGGAACCGATGCAGATCGGGGTAGTTCGTTGGCCCCTGTCCATGGTCGAGAGAACCAGAAGATGGGCACTGCGCTTGTGCCTATACTGCGCCAAGCCCGGGCACCCGGCCTGAAGGACTGCCCTATCAAACCTCCTGCAGCTAGGCCAAATGTACCTACGGTATGGTTTGAACTTACCAATGTACAGTAACTCATCTCACCGTCCCAGTTTCCCTGCAGTTGGACAAGAATGGCATTGACCTCTCCGCCATCATTGATTCGGGCGCAAGCAGCTGTTTCATGGACACGGATCTTGCCTCCCAACTGGGAATTCCGTTGCTCCCCAAAAAGAATCCATCCCAGCTGCACATGGTGGATGGCAGCACCCTAAAGACGGGTCCCATCACCATGGAGTCACACCCCTTGCTCCTCCACATCGGTGACCACCATTCCGAGAGGATTGTATGGGACATCGTGCCTTCCCGTTGTTCCCGGTCATCCTGGGGATCTATTGGCTCAGGAGGCACAACCCGATGATCAATTGGACCACCGGATCCGTCACCTTCCAGTCCTCGTCCGATTCTTCCTTCTGTATTCCCTCTGCTCCGAGTCCTCCAATGTTCCTGGGTACCATCGAACATAGACTGCCTGACAAGTACCGGGAATATGCAGACGTGTTCGAGAAGAAATGAGCAGACACCTTACCTCCCCACAGGCCTTATAGTCATAAGGCCTGTGGGGAGGTAAGGTGTCTGCTCATTTCTTCACTTTTGACCTCCTCCCTGGAGCCCCGCTACCATACGGACGCCTATACAATCTATCGGACCCCGAGACCAAGGCCCTGAAAGACTACATAGTGGAAAGCCTGGCAAAGGGGTTCTTATGCCCTTCCACCTCTCTAGTCAGGGCCAGCATATTCTTTGTGGGGAAGAAGGATAGTGGTCTCCGGCCCTGTGTCGATTACAGGGACCTGAACGACATCACCAAGAAGAACCGGTACCCACTCCCTCTTATCCCCGACTTGCTGGACAGGGTAAAGGATTCCAGGTTCTTCACCAAGATCGACCTCCGGGGGGGCTATAATCTTGTCCGCGTCAAGCAGGGCGACGAGTGGAAGACGGCTTTCCGCTCGCGGTTCGGGCACTATGAGTACCCCGTAATGCCCTTTGGGCTCTGTAATGCCTTTGCCACCTTCCGGTGTTTTGTCAACATCTTCCGTGACCTCCTGGATACCCATGTTGTCGTGTACTTAGATGACATCCTCGTCTTCTCCCAGACGCTACCTCAAAACGAGAAACACGTCAAAACGGTGCTCCACCGCCTTCAAACCCAAAAACTCTATGGCAAACTGGAGAAGAGCTCCTTTGAGGCTTCTTCCATCAAGTTTCTGGGCTATATCTTGTCTCCAGGACGAGTAGAGATGGACACCAAAAAGATCTAGGCCGTCCTGGATTGACCCATTCCACGCAATCGACAGAAGGTCCAGCAGTTTATTGGTTTTGTTCCGGCACCTCCAGAAGCTATTCACGCAGGCGTTGATACGGGCACAACCAGACACCGCTCAACCATTCTACCTGTAGACCGACAAATCGAAGGGACTATTGGAGGCGTTCTCTCCCAAAGTCAAGGGGAGAAGCAACTTCTACACCCCGTTGCCTTTTATTCCCGCAAGCTCACCGGAGCTGAACGCAACTACGAAGTGGGTGAAAGGGAACTACTCGCCATCAAGAATGCCCTGGAGGAGTGGAGGCAGCTGAGAACCCTGTGGTAGTGTACACAGACCACCGGAACCTTGAGTATATCCGCAGAGCCAATCGACTGCGGCCCCGACAAGCCAGATGGGCTCTCTTTTTTTCCCGTTTTCACCTACAGATCACTTACAGACCCGGGTCGAAGAACGCCTTATCATCACAATTATGACAAATCACGGCTTGAACTATCTTGCTTTGCATATAATGAGTCTATCTCATATATTAGTTTCACCTTTTAAGTTGCATTAGTGAAATAAATGAACTTTTGCACGATATTCGAATTATTCGAGTTTCACCTGTATATATTGTGAATTATCCCAAGGCATGGTAATAGAGGGTGTCTATATTCAGGGCCGGCCTTTGGGGTGTTCCAGCTGTGCAGCCGCACAGGGCGCCATGGCAACAAGGGTGCCAGGCGGCCGACATAGCTCATCCTCGGGGCGGCTTCTCTCCTCCTCACCGCTGGCCATCTGACATGACAGTGCTCCCTCCCCAGCCCTACGCCCCCCCCCCCCCCCAGGCTTCAGCAAACAGTTTCTCCTCGGAACCAAGGACAGCGCTGAAGCGGATGGGGGGGAGGGGGGGAGTAGGGCTGAGGAGGGAGCACTGTCATGTCAGATGGCCAGCGGTGAGGAGGAGAGGAGCCGCAGCTGTCAGGATGGCCGAGCAGGGAAGAGAGAGCAGCCGCTGTCATCCTGTCAGTTTCAAGATGACAGCGGCTGTGTGCGTGTCCGAGCGGAGGATCAGAAAATATCTGTGACCGTGATCGTCTGATCACTCCAATGTTTGTAAATAACTGGGGACACATAGTACCAAGTGTCCCCAGTTATGAATGAACAGGATGTGATTTACATCACTGTTGATTCATGAATTTATCAATGGGAAGAAACACTCACTACAGAGGCTCCTCCCCATTCAGAAACTGGTGATAGTAAATATTTTACTATCATCAGTTTCTGAATGAATGGGAAGCCTCTGTACTGAGTTGTACTCCCTATTCATTGAGGGCTGAGGCTGCAGAAAAAGACATTGAGGACTTTGTGTTTTCATTTTCTTTTCTATTTTAAAAGGGAAATGACAGGGGTCTGTTTAGACCCCAAATATTTCCCCAAAGCCCCCCAACAGTAAAAAAAATAAAAAAAATAATAAAAAAAATTAAAAATTTAAAAAATAATTTAACCACTTGCTGACTGGGGTGTTAAACCACCTTCCTGTCCAGGCCATTTTTCAGTATTCAGCACTGCTGTACTTTGACTGACATTTATTCCGTCATGCAACGCTGTACTGAAATTACTTTTATACCATTTTTCAGGGACAGATATAGCTTTCTTTTGGTGGTATTTAATCACCACTGGGGTTTTTATTTTTTACTATATTAAGGAAAAAAGGACCGTACATTTTGAAAAACAACTGTTTTCCTTACGTTATGTTATAAAACATTTATTATTACCCATATTTTTGGTAAAATATAAAAGACGGGGTCACGTCGGGTAACTAGACACCAAACATGTCAAGCTTTAAAATTGCGTGCATGCACAAAATCGCAAAAAAACGACCATGCCTAAGATTGGCAATAGGTGATGCTTTAAAAGCTTTTATCGCTCATCAGTCTAGTGTTATCAGTGATTGATGGGCCTAGAATTATTGCTGCCACTGCGACGTTCGCGGCGATATGCAACACTGAGGAGCATTTTCCTGGGGGGAAAAAAAAGGTAGAAAGACTGGAGGAGCTTTTAAACTAGAAAATGGGGGGGAGGGCCTAAAAATAAAATTACTTAAAATTAAATGTAGCTAAATTAAACATAGCTAAAAATAATACAGAAAGAAGTAAGAAAGGAGTTAATAATAGTGGGCTCACTCCAGTCAATACAGTTAAATTAGTCAAAACAGTCAATATAGGAAATCCGTTGGCACAAGTAAGTATAACTACCAACGGACGACCAAAATCAAGGCAGAACAATAAAAAGAGTGGGGAACCACAAGGTAGTAAACGTATGTCACCCAAAAAGAGAGGAATTCAATGTATGTACACCAACACTAGAAGTCTGGCAAATAAACTAGAAGAGCTTGAAATTAGGCTAATCGAAGAGGACTTCGACATAGTGGGTATAGCGTAAACCTGGCTGGACAGCACGCATGACTGGGCTACTAATATAGAGGGGTATAACCTGTTTAAGAGGGACAGAGGTGGGAGAAGGGGGGGGGTTTGCATTTACGTAAAAAAGTAATCTAAATATGCACATAAGGGACGATATCGCGTCACATAATAGTGGGGAAGACGTGGAAACCTTATGGCTGCAGCTAGATATGGCGGACACTAGCCGAAAACTTCTGGTGGGTATTTGCTATAAACCTCCAAATATAGGGGAAGAGGGAGAAGAGGGAGAAGTCAACCTTCACTCGCAGATAGGTATAGCTGGGAGAGAGGGCAATGTAGTCGTGATGGGTGACTTCAATTACCCAGACATCAATTGGGCTAATGGAATCTCAGGTTCGGCGAAGGCAGGCCGATTTCTGAACATGTTGCGCGGCAATTTCATGGACCAGATGGTGGAGATTCCGACCAGAAAAAATGCCATCCTAGATCTAATTGTCACTAATAATGCAGAGTTAAATCGAGGATATTGTAATTGGGGAGTCACTGGGTAATAATGTGATTACTTTTAATATTGAATACAGAAAGGGAAAGTGTGCTGGACGGACTAGAACCTTAAATTTCAGAAGGGCCAACTTTGATAAGCTGCGCAACCTAGTGGGGGAAATAAAATTGGAAAACGTATTTCTCAACCTAAACACAGACCAGATGTGGGATTGTTTTAAAAACACACTACATACTGCTACTTCAAAGTGTATACCTTTAGGGAGAAAACGCAAAATATCAAAGACTAAACAACACGTCAAGGACAAGAGAGCGGCATTTATAAAATATAAGCCGGAGGGGACGGCATTGGCGTTCCTTAACTACAAAGAATGTAACAAAAAATTTAAACCAATAACACGGGCAGCTAAAATTGAGTGCGAAAAGCATATCGCCATAGATAGTAAAAAGAACCCCCAAAAATTCTACCAATATATTAACAGTAAAAAGGTGAGAAAGGAGCAGAAGCTAGTCACAAACGACAAGGAGAGGGCCGAGGCGCTGAATGCTTTTTTCTCCTCAGTATACACTCAGGAGGGAAACGGGTTTGACATACATAATAAAACTCCCAGTTTAACTCAAAATATACACCAGTGGGTGACGGAAACCGGGATACAACAAAGACTTAAAATGCTCAATGCAAATAAAGCAGTGGGTCCGGATTACCTGCACCCCAAGGTACTTAAGGAACTAAGCCAGGTTATAACTAGACCATTAATCCTCATTTTTAAGGACTCCTTAATGACTGGTAGGGTCCCTAGTGAATGGCAGAGGGCTACGGTAGTGCCAATATTAAAAAAGGGGGCAAGGTGCCAACCTGGGAACTATAGGCTAAGTCTAACCTCGGTAGTTTGTAAACTGCTAGAGGGAATAATTAAGGATTATCTGGTAGATTTTGTTCAGGAAAATGGGATAGTTAATGACAATCAGCATGGGTTCAGGAAAGACCGTTCCTGCGTAACTAACTTGCTAACTTTTTATGAGGGGGTGAGTAGAGACATCGATGGAGGGAGGCCGGTAGAAGTGGTATATCTGGATTTCTCAAAGGCTTTTGACACGGTACCTGTAACACCTGGTATAAGTTTGGGGATTGTGGATCGCAACTGCGGAGGCCAATCAGACGGAACCCTGGTTTCACTCCCAATCTTAACGGGGAGTTAGGGTTCAAGCATCACAGCCAAAAATAACAGAGGTAAAAAGGTTGGATGGGATTATTACTGCATAAGCCCAATCACAAGTAATAGTACCAAAAGATGTAATGGTTTAGGATTTCAAATAGGGTAGGATTGATATCAGCTATGTTTAGAGGCAGAGTTGTATTCTCCGAATGGACCACTAGATGGAGCATGTAAGTTAATCCAGCTTCTCAGTACACACAGTCAGTATATATCAATGGAAGTGCAGTATGCCTGGGTACTTGCGATTGTATGGAGTAGCAGAAGGAGCTGGGGGTCCAAGTGGAGTTGGTCCAAGGTTCTCAGTAGCTGGTAGCAGTAATTGGAGGTATGTAGGGTCCCAGGAGACAGCAGGCGTTCAGTCTTCAATATTGGAACGCCATACTGTCTCACTGGGGCGTTTATATAGGGCAGTACCACAGTACCGTTACAGTACCACACAAACGCTTGCTACACAAGCTGGGAGCTATGGGCATAGATGAGGTGGTGTGTACGTGGATAGAGAACTGGCTACGGGAATGGGTCCAGAGAGTATCTGTAAATAGCACCTTTTCAGACTGGGCTAGTGTAATGAGCGGTAGACATGTGCACCAGCAAAAAATTTGTTTAGTTTAGTTTCGTTTCGAAACAAACCAAAAAAAATTTGTTTAGTTTAGTTTAGTTTTTCGGGTCCGAAATTAAATTAGTTTCGGACGAAATTCATTTATGAAAAAAAAAACTTTAAACATTACTCGACTTGCCCTGGATTTGAAACTGGGACCTTAGCAATGGCAGTTAGGGGTATGGAGGACCAGAGCTACGAGACAAGGCTACTAAATTTAAACATGTTCACATTGGAGGTGAGGAGATAAGGGGGGATATGATTTCCATGTACAAGATGGTCAATGGTGGCAGCAACATTAGCGATAAACTATTTAAAATTAACTCCATTACAAAAACTAGAGGCCACCACCTAAAATTGGTGGAAAACAAATTCCTGCACAAGGGGCGAAGGGGGTTCTTCACAGTTAGAGCGGTTAGGCACTGAAACTCACTGCCGCAGACAGTGATTTCAGCTAAGAGGGTGGAATTGTTCAAGAAACTTTTGGCGATTTCCTGAGGGACCGTAATATACAGGGGTACAAGTACTCCTAAGAATGAGATCCTATATGTTGGACTTGATGGACTAATGTCTTTATTCAACCTCAAATACTATGTAACTATGTAACAATCGTTGTTTTTGCACGCAGGCGCACCTGACGCGTATTTACGTGTATAAGTGCGTGCGCACTGGGGCGGGGGACTTTAAACTTTTTTTGGTGTTTTTTTTAAATTTCATGAGACTTTTTGTATTAAAACATTTTTATTTTTTTTACTTATTTTTTAAACTCATTTTTTACACTTAACTTGATTGCTATCACATTGGTGACTAAAAAGCCCCCAATGTGATAGCTACAAAAAAATGACAGGCCCTCTTAATGGAGACACCAGGGGTCCCCAAGACCCCTAGGGGTTGATTTACTAACCTTATAAACACACCACGAATGTGTATACACCTCTGCAGTGTGTTCCCTCCCAGCATGATCTATGGGTGGAATCTAAACACCTTTGTAATGTGTACACACCCAGCAGGTGTGTTGTGCAAAGCCCTGAATTAATTCCAAGGTGATGTTGTGTAAATTAGCTCTATGTTGTGTTGCTTGCGTTGATGAATGCAAGGAATGTAAATGCATGAGCTAACCATTTTTGTCTAAACTGTGAAGCAGCATTATATATGCATCATGTGCATGATTTTTCCATATATGGCATTAGTGGAAATATGCTTTTAGAGACTTTTTGGTTGATAAATACGTTTTGCTGTGTGAAAATCACACACACCTGGTGTGTGTGTGTGTTTAGGTTAGTAAATCACCCCCCTAATGTCACCTAGGGACCCCCAAAGAAGCTGATGAAGCAGAGATTTGCTTCATCGGCTTCTTCTATGGCTCCCAGCCAGAGAAATGACAGCTAAAGGCAGAAGTGATGTAATAGACATCGCTTCCGACTTTAGAGAGAGAGAAGGGGGAGAGATCAGCGGTGGGAAATGCTGATCTCTCCTCCTCTCTTTGAGCAGCCGTTGTGCCAGTCCTGTCAGTCCTGGGCATCGCAGGGGACAGCGGTGCCCGGGATAACACAATTTAGGGTTATACAAGCGAAGGGTTTAGGGTTATACAAGCAATCAGCCGGCTATAGAGCCGGTCGAACGCTTGTATGAAACAGCCGGGGAAAAAAAAAAGATGTACATTTATGTGACCCCGCCGGGAAGGATCCACCGTTTTATGATGGGCGGACGGCAAGGGGTTAAAAAAAGTGAAAATCCCCCCCCCCACACAAGTATTATTAGACATGTGTGCAAAGACTAACATTATTTTCAGATGCAATGAATGAAAACTAAAAACGTTTTCATTCGTTTCATCAAACAAAACACATTTTTATGCTATTTTGGATTCAGCCACTGGCGTGTTCTGGAGGCAGGGCGCATGACGTCATAAAACACTGCATGTGTTGGGCGCCACCATCTTGGTGTATATCTAGGTATACACCAAGATGGCGTGTGAGGTCACGCATGCATGGCGTCATGTGACATCATGCTCCCCGCCTCCAAGATGGCGGCACGTATTCACAGAACGCGCTGGTGGCCAACATGGCCGCCGCACATTCTCAAACAAATTATTATGTGCCTGAATAAATTTTTCGTATATTTGGCTAATAGTAATTCATTCATTTAACATGTAGTCTGGGTTTTGTGTTCTGTTTTTTATTTTTACTTTTTTAGATGCACTTACTTGAAAAAAGGGCCTGCATGACATCCTAACACTTTATATTTATAGATTCTATTTGAGTTTGACATTTATTGTTTACCACTTGTTTACCTATAGTTGTTTTATTTAATAAGAATACTTATATTGTGCCCAGAAGTTTAATACCTTTAAATAAAAGTTTTATTTCTATCATACTTTTTAATATGTTTCTTTGGGGCTTAACAAAATGGGAGTCTTTAAATGTGCGGATATTGTGGCCACTGAGGGGTGTGGTTACTGAGGGGTGTGGTCACTGAGGGCCGCTGTAGAGCTTTCTCACACAGGGCGCCTAAAGGCCTAAGGCCGGCCCTGTCTATATTCCCCACACAGTGCTCCACTCCACAGTTTGCATGCAGCACAGCATGTACAGAAGGCAATCCAGAATTTGTCTGCTCCAGCCCGTTCCTCACCTGTACTTAATGAGTAGAATCAGGTAGTCTGAGAGAAAAAGTTGGAGAGATAGCTGGAGAGTGGAGAGATCAGCAGCAGTAAGGGATACTGCAACACGTTTTCTGTGAGATTAAGGGGACTTATCTTAAAAAGGACTAAAACTGCATTTGAAAGGTCTGTGCATCCATTTGTTTTGTTTTTCTTCATGAACAAGCAAAGTTACTGAGTTAAAGTGACATTAAAGGGGTTCTAAACCCTCCCGTTTTTTTGCCTATAGCTACTGCTATCAAGCAGTAGCTATAGACAAACAGTTAAAAAAAAACGCTTTAATAGCGGGTTAAACTTACCTTGTTTTCACTGCGCGCTCCAGCCCGAGAATGCAAAACTGTACGGGCGGCCGCAAAGCATCTTGGGGCGGGCGCATGCGCAGTTTGGATTCTCGGCTGGGAGACGAGCAGAGACGCAAGGTAAGTCTATGGACGCGTGCACCCACATGCAGACACCATGGGATCAGAAGTCCCAGCAAGCAGAGAGGAGTCAGCGCTGGATCAGAGAGCCGCTGCACCGCTGGAGGGACAGATGAAAACATCAGGAAAGCAGAAAAAAAACGGATTAAGAGATATCATTTAAGGTAAGTGCTAACATTAACATTCGGGGGAGGGAAACAAAAATTATCCTTTAACCCTTTCGCTGCCAAGCCCTCCGGAACATTTTTCAAATCAGCTGGCCAAGCCATTTTTGAATTTTCTGCAATTTTTTCCTATTGATTTGATTTTCAACTGCTGCGTTGCTAGCGTTGGTAAACCTGGTCATCTTCTTTTCAGTAGTTTTCAGGAGTCCCTCCAGTGCTGGTGCTGGTCTCTGATCCAGTGCTGCCTGCTGCGTCTCCTGTGTCCCACGGTGTCTGTGCGGGTGCAGGCTGCTTGCATTGACTTACCCTGTGTCTCACCTCTTCTCTCGGCCGAAGATCTCTACTGTGTATGCACCTTCCCCATGATCCTTTGCGGCCGCCCGAGAATCTTCAGATCTTCGGAGGGGAAGATCTGGCGGAGACAGGTAAGTTTTAACCTTTTTGGTAACTTTTTTTATGTTTTTGCATATATCTACTGCTTGCTATCAGTAGATACATGCAAAAAACTGTGAGGGTTTAATTGTCCGTTAAGTTGTGCCTTTCTGAAAATGCTCAGTAGTACAAGGACTTTTGTTTGCCTATGTTTATTTTGCCTGTCATGGCAGACCTGTTAATAAAAAAGCAAAGGACTTTTTATTTTGAACAAATTGCATCATTGTGTGGTGTTTCCAACCTTGAAGACTGTGTGGTTAAAGATCCCAGGTCACTATATATCTATATGTATAGATATATAGATATATCTATATGTCTATACATATAGATCTATATCTATATAGATATAGGAACAACCATGACTTATACCTTTACTAGTTCCTCCTAAAATCGATGTGTTTAGAATTGTACCAAATCCAATACCTACCTATTTGTTTACTCCTATTGTAAAGCAAAATCTAAAGCAAAATCAAATAGTTTCATTGGCAGAACATAAATTTAAAGATCTTAAGCCAACATAAATGCCACAAAAAAAACAGTAGGGGTTATGGGCATATTTTATGATTACTCTTTACTAGATTACTGCAGGTGATGGATATTCCCCTACTCAATACACTTTGATAGAATATACAAATGTTTCTCCTACCTGGTGTTTCATTTTGTGGTTGGGGGTCATTCCCATACTGTACTAGCACATGTATAATAGGCGATTTTTAGCCTCTGTTAGGTGGGAGTTTTGCAGATAGTGCCTCCTCCTAAAAGGGTCTTTTGGTTACATGAGTTACTCCCCCTTAGGATACTCCTAGTTCTCAGGAAAGGTCACTTACTTGTGACCGCTACCCCCCTCTGTCATGGCCCAATAAGTGGTGGCAGTTGTGGTGGGGGCCTTTGTGACCTGTAGATGTGGGGCAGGAAATGCAACTGCCATAACTGATTGGGTGGGGAGGGTGGTGGGGCAGTCACAGTTTTGAGTGGGCTTGGGCAAAATCAGGAGTACGAGGAGGAGGGTTAAAATTCTGACAGTGAGGAAGACATGGGACAGACTTCCAGGGGCATGTTTCACCTCTCTCAAATTCTGGGAGTTGTACCTGGGTGGGGTGAGATGGTTGGGACAGCATTGTTCTCAGCCATGCCTAGGGTCCTCTTATGCAAGAAATTTGTGGTAAATTTATTTCATACTGTGGTGCCTACACAAGGGTTCAGGCCATGAAGGGGAGGGACCATTACTGGGTAGCTCCAAATACAAGGAGAAAATGGCAGATCCCATGCTGCCATGCCAGAGGGAGCATAGAAAATGCGCCAGCTGGAGGAGGGGCGGCAGGAAAACATCTTCATCACCTTTCCAGAGAGTGGCAGGATCCTCTTTCAGGGCCAATACACCTAGGATCCTCAGAGGGCTTCTGAAAGGAGGAGCAGTGGTGGTGGTGAATGCCTCAATGATGCTTTACGGTCTTTCTTTAGATCACATTGGACAAATCTGGCACCAGTCATAGGCCACACTTAAACTGTCTGATCTTGGATTAGCTGGGATTAAGGGCGGATATGGACAACCTTTGAGCTGAGGACCCGATACACTTTTGAATGTTCAGTCTGCACCGCTGACTACAGCTTGCCCAGTATGCAATTGAACTGTTGGTTTTGCTCTGCAACCAATGTGCTGTTAGAGAAGGTATTCAGTGCATCAGCTGATTTTATGACCCTGACACAGTTTGCCAGCTCACTTTCATAAAAAAAACCCAGTTCCTAGCTCAGCTAGATTCGGGCAGACACCACGAGTGTCCTGTTTCTCCGCACAGGCCGCCCATCTCCTGATCCCTGGATTCACATGTAAGTGCCATTACATTGATTCTTTGCCATTACATTGATTCTCTGCTATATATATTTCAGTCCAACCAGCTAGTGCTCCATTGTTGTGTTTGCTGGTGCGCCCTTCGTGTTCCTTTGTTGATCTGCATCTACAGGTTCTCCTCCTGTTTCCAGGGCTGCATACATGTCAGTTAGCCTTCCCCATCCGAGAGCGCTGTTTATGTTTTTTCTATCTCTTTCAGAATAGAGCATGTTTTTTGCAAGGGGCAATTAAAAAAAAAAAAACATGTTATCTGATTATCAGGTGAGGTCGGTAGAAGCCCAGACAGGGAGACTTGCCAGTGTTAATAGTACCTTTTGCAATAACCAAGCACTGACTGAGTATACTGATCTGAATTTTTACCTGTTGGCATCCTGCTGTTGTCACTACTGAAGGCAGGTCTCTGTGGAGGCTTGATTGTAGAGGCGCACACTGTTTCCAAACGAGGTGGTTCAGTGTGCACACGCGTGCCTAGTACAGCTCATGAATCATGCGGGCGACCAGGGATGGGACAGCAGCTGCTGGAGTCAGAGACCGTGGAACAGCTCTCCCCAGCTGATGGAGGACACAGGCCAAGGTATGGATGTGGGAGGTGGCGGTCCGACAGTGCGGCATCGTATAGGTAAGTTCCGACGTGACAATTCCTTTAAATATCATGCTCGGGGTTCCCTTAAACTGCCTGTAAAGTGGCACATCTGTACGATGTATAGAACCTCCTGCAGCAAAACTGACATTTATGAAGAAAAAAAATGACTTTTTTTTTTTAAGTATGCAGTTCCCCCTCCCAAACAATACCAGACCATTTAGGTCTGGTAGGAATGTTAGGAGAGACCAAATGTTTTTTTTTAAAGCGTGGGGTTCCTCCAAAAGTCTTACCAGACCCTTAGGAGCGACCCCGTGTAAAAATAAAAAGTGTGTGGGGTTCTCCCTTAAAGTCCCTACCGGGCCCTTGAGGTCTGGTAGGAATTTTAAGGAGGAACCCCACCCCCAAAAATGGGGGGGAACGTGGGGTACCCCCTAAAATTCCAAACCAGACCCTTGATCCGAGCATAGGCCTGGAAGGGCTGGAAGAGGGGGGATGAGCGAGCGCTCCCTCCCATACCAGGCCACATGCCCTGGGCACTGGGAGGGTGCTGATTCAGGGTTGCCCCTGGAAAGGCACCTTGTCCCCGTGCTGATGAGGACAAGCCCTGGTTGTGGGGGTGTGGGCAGGGGGCTTATTCATATCAGGGTACCCCTTTTAATAAAGGGGCACCCAGATGTTGCCTCCCCCTTGTGAATGAGTAATGGGGTATTTGTACCCCTACCCATTCACTAAAGGGTTAAATAAAATTGTAAATAAAAAGTCCAGACTTTTGAAAAATTCCTTTTATTTGAAAAAAAATATGTTTTTGACAAGTCTTTCATTAAAAAAAAATTGATCCACCAATGTAATCCAATGTCAATCACGATGTCCAGCGTTGTCCACGATGACAACTCAACGAAATAAAAAATAAAACAGTAAAAAATAATGGGGAAAAAAACCCGTCGAGCGCCGCCCCATCGCTGCGATGGACACCCGCCGCAGAATGGCATTTTGACAGATGCCGGAAACATATCAACATTTGGGCGGAGCCAGCAGTGACAGCTAGCTCCGCCCAACTGTTTACAGTTGTAACAGGGTGAGCCACGATTGGGCAGAGTCATCATGACTTTGCCAATCATGGCTCTCACTGTTCTCTGTGCCCTGATTGGGCAAAGTCTTGCACCTGACCTATGGTCAGGTGCAAGGCTTTAGCCAATCAGGGCTCACAAGGCACAGTGCCTTGTGTGGGGTGTGCCGTTGGCGAACAGCCAGACCAACACCCTGACAGTTTGTGTGTTCGCAGAACACACGAACTGCCGATGTTCGGGTCGAACTCACATTCGGCTCCAACATCGAGCCCAACCCTATTGGTGTGTTGTGAGGTTGCCTTTGAGGACAACTATCTGTCAGCTTCTGATAATGGTAAAAATGAAAATGCTTTGTTGATCTCAGATAATCCAGTTACCAAATCCAGTTACCATGGGAGAAAACAAAAGGTGCTTGCCATCCTGATTAATAGTCTGAGATGATAGATGGGGCTGATTGTTCCTTAGTAAAAGCAGAGGTGGAAACTCCTAGTACCTTGTGTAGTGGGGTAGGCCCTGCAGTAGCACAGGATGTTAGCTTGGGAAAGGATTTCTCACAGTTCTAGAAACTCCAAGATAGTGAGATTGAGCCCAGTAGACAAAAGGATAAGGAAGATAGGTTTGTAAGGTGACAATAAAGAAAAGTATTGAATCCTTTAAAAAAAGGCAAAAATTTAATATTTGAAAGTTCTAAGTCTCTTCCCCTAGTGGTTGTGGACAAACATATATGTGGTACCCAAATAGAAGAACCAATACATGCTTTTAACATAGTTGTGAAGTGATGCTATTGCACAACTCTATAGAGGCCTTATATCTAAAGCAGATAACTGAACAGTGCCCTTGCCTGGGAGTCCTGGTAATACCCATAGAGATACCAGGCCTGGTAAGTGCCATGTGGCTGATATAACCAATATTAAAACTGTCCGACATATTATGTTTTTGTACTTGAAAACATCAAAACCAAAATAAAGAATTCATAAAAAAATTTAATTGAAACAAAATTTGGCATGTAAAAAAAGAAAAGCAGAGAACTCCAAAATAATAAAGAAACTACTGTATAATAAAATGGCTTACAAGGGCAGAAATCATAGGCCTGCAGAACGGCTAATCACCCCGAGCATTGGGTTGGTGGGTCACCTGACTGAGAATACAAACATACAACAGTCTGCGTTTTGAGTCCTGTATGTGCTTTGTCATGATGTCAGGTGGATAGGGGCAACCACAGGTTCCTGGTGTTACAACTTGAGTGCATGGAGGAGGCACAGGACACGGAGGAACGCTGGACCTCAGGGAGCCAGGAGGTGTCTGAAACAGAGTATGCAGATAAGCCTTGAAGGGCACACTCTCCTGGCTGTCCCTCCTCTCTCCCCTAGCTGTCTCTCTTCACTCTTTCTCCTGGCTGTTTCTCCTCTTTCATCCTCCTAGATGTCTCTCTTTGCTCTCTCTCCTGGCTGTCTCATCTTGCTCATCCTCCTCCTCTCTCTCTCTCAGGAGTTGTCACAAGTGAGATAATTTTGGAATCAATTGATTTACTTGATTTAGCCTTTAAAGGATAAACAAGAAAGAATATATAATGTGATCTATAGGAAACTTCGATTTACTATTAGAAATCAGTACACAAGTACTGAAGACGGGGGATACCAATAGTTCAATATATGAGGGCAAAAAAGGACTCTAAAAGAATCTGAGTATAATTTCTCAAAGGTTGAAAAATATAAATGATGTTCTAGTCCATTGCCAAATAAGAAAAAATAACAAATCCTAGCTACTCAAGAGGCCACATGGATCACTACGATGTGAACACCACAAAGCATGCATACCTATAAAAACAATAATGGAGTTTGATAATATTAAGGATAAATACAAATTCAATCTTTTTACAGCTGTAGTACCCTGGCCTGGGAGTTATATATGCAACAAAAAGTCCATGTTCAAATCTATGTATATGTAAAACAATTAGACAGTTTAGAAGATGGGTTCTTGAGCATGTTAATAACCTACTACTAAGAAGAGAAACAAAGCTAGCAAGACTTGTGAAATTTACCTCCAAAAGAGCTTGCAATCAGGTTGGTGCCATTGTCACACACTCATATTGTTTCCAGTATGCATATGAGCCTGGTACAAGATGGCATTGGGTCAGCCATTTTGTGTGCTGCCCCTGAGAAGTTGCTAGAATCTTTGGCCCATTGTGGCTCTTGTCTCCTAGGGATACCAGCTTTAAAACAGTATGGCATCATTTTCCCAGGCGTCATTAATAATATCTTTCATCCAGGTACAGTCTGCCACCACTTCATCCCCACCCTCCTTATGCCTTGAGACCAACTGGCCATGAGGAACATCAATGGCAATTGGTTATCCCTGCCTGTTGTCCCCTCCCACTGTTCTTCTTGCACATCATTCTGCATAAAGTTATTGATATTGTGCAGAAATAAGTTAGCAGCAGCTTTAATGGCAGTTTGCAAGGCAATTGTAGGATTAGCTGTAGAGGAGGAAGAAACTGTGCTGCTCTGCACCTGGGAGGAGGAGAATAAAAAAAAGGGCTTGGTTAACCACTCCAAGACCTCCTTTACATGCTTTGGTTGTATAGCACACTTCCTGCCAGAAAGAAAAGGCAGATGTGCCCTGCCTCTTAAAGGTGCTGTCTGACTACTGCTGTGTTCTTTGGATGCAGAGCCTTGTTACCCCCCTTCTACCTGCACTTGAAGAACCTCTGTTTCTCCCTTATGGTCTCCCAGGCATGATTAATACAAGGGATTACCTAACTTTATAAACAGCTATAGCAATTGGGGACCTTGGTGCACTTATCAGTGTGGTGATTTCGTGCACTAAACTGTACTGCTCTAGTATGCAGTTATATGCTTCAAACAAAGTGCAGCTTTGTTTGTTTCAGGAACAAGTTCACAACCCTAACCCCAAAATGAAAAATAAAAGACCCTAGAAAAATTTATATTGAAATAAAATATACCTCCCTTAAAAAATAAAACCTATAACACTAAACTCCAATCCTAAAACAATAAACCGCAAACTCTAAATCACTACACCCTAATCCTATATATAATTCAATATAACAAAAAACTGCAAGGGGGGCTCACTAGCTAAACCGCAATCAGTTGTTGCTGACATGCACAAAAAAGGAAGTCCTTGAATGGTTTGTTGGTTTTATGCACTGTTAACACAAAGGGAATACATGATATGTATTACCAATCTTTAAAGATACAAATCTTTAGTTCAAAGTGACAAAATTGTTCAATCTATCCTCTTGGGTAGTGCTCGGCAACTCTCCACAAAGCGAAGGTTTCCCTTGGACACAGAGGTTTCCAAAATTTATAGCTTCCAAGGTAATTCAGGTGAAAACAAGCACCAAACAAAAGTTCTCTTGAGTCCAAAATTAAGTTTTATAATAGTGTTGACAGTAAAAATCAGAGGCAGCCAATGCATTTTGAAGCCCAAACAATCCCTCATCATAAGGGGTTACCTGTCAATAGGTCAGAGATTCTGGATAAATAAATCTGTAAAGTCAGGAAAAAGATCTGTTGTCCCTTTTCAGCTCACATTGTCAGATCTCTTTATCTACTTCAAGTCTAAACCACACACCAGGAGGTGAATAATCGTTAATTGGTTGCTATAACGCAAAACAGGTGCATTAGTTGACCATTTTGGTACATGGCCAACGTGAAATACATAGGTTTGGAATGAACTAATTGTTGAGCCAAACCAAAGATCAACCTTACTAGCCACTGCAGTTAAGATATGTCCAGGCATCCTGGTGTGAAATGCCTTTAAATTAATATGGTGGCCACCATACCTAAACTATGGTCTGACAGTCTTGAATCAAAGGCATTGGCTGGGTTTTTCTATACATAAAATATGCAAACAACCAGTTAGGTGAAGCTTATAATAATTTATTTTTCAAAAATATTAAGCAACACCACCCATAACTCTATCTTTTTTTTAAAGGTACTGCAGAGTTAAACATGTGATGACTATAGACTAACCTGTTCCCTGCATGTTAAGCTACATTCCGCAGTGCATTTGTATTTCTTCCAATCATGTGAATAACAAAACAGTCAAACATGGTGATCACATGCAGGCTTGAGGTTTGTTTATAAACTGATCTAGCCTGCATATGGCACTGTACCTCTCTGCACAGCAAAGGGGCACAGTGTTAACAATAGTAAAAATAATTCAAGTGTTTTAAATGTTAATGATTAATAACTATTCATGTAAAACAATTGTTACACATTTGTCTGTTTGCCAGCCTGAAATATAAGCTTGAGCAAGGCATTTTAAAATGATATACCTGAAAAAAATTCTTAAATGCATACTGAAGCTGCTAAATTTTGTGTGGGCATCTAGTTTTCATTAACATTTGGTTACAGGGGTTAAACCACCAAAAAGTTTTTTTTAGATTTTTCAGGGACATCAGTGCCGAGATCTCTGTACTTGAGTTACCAGGTCCACACACATATGGGGGCCCCATTCTCCCTGTTGCATTTTTTATTTGCTTTGTATTATGGAGAATTAAATAGGAAGAGTGGTTGCATTGAAAGAAGAGGTAGAGTGGATGATTTGTAAATTTTCCCCTATAATACCTAATTATCAACTACATAAGTTGTGTATGCCCAGGTGGTTAATCATTATCCATTAAGATTTGAAAGGATAAGGGTTGGTAGATGCAGTTTACATTGAACTCTTCAGTCTGTGGTTACAGTCACATTAATACATTTTATATTACCCCTGCATGATCTGCAATTATCTTTCAGATTTGGCTATATCCATATACCAAAAAATCTGAAAACATTTTGTCAAAATTGAGTGGGTCAGTTCCTCAAATGATTGTAATGTTTATTTTTTACTTTTTTTAAGCAGCAACATATTTAGTTTAGTGAAGCATTAACAACATTCACATTAGCAAATAAACATACAACAAAGCTGGTATGGAACTGCACACAAACTAAACCAAATTCTAAAACTAAAATCTCACACAATGTGAATTTGTAAGGAGTACAACTGTAAGTAATACTATTCAAGTATTATTGTCTTGTTTTTCTTTCTATACTACAGTGTAAATGCAGGGTTTAAAGCCTAGAAGAGAACAAGAGAAAAAAAGATATACCACTTTGGGTTTAATGAGAATCAAGGCAATAAATTCATTAATCATCATTTTATGCCTCATCAAACACTTTCCAAGTTCCTCCATGGGAGTTATACAAATTAGCCACTGAAAAGGCAGTAATTTTAGTTTAGCTAAGTAAATGCTTTTTGATTGCCTCCTTCAACAATGCTTCCCCTGACAAGCAAATAAATCAGTCTTTTCTGTCTCAGGAGCTCAGCAAGTGCCAACAATAAAGCGCACATTGTTTTAAGCTTCCATTTCAGTTACAGAAAGCTTACACAGATAGTTCAAAAGATCAAAGCACAGCTACATTATTACAGAGGGAAGTTTTGTATTTTTTGCTTAAACACGAAGCTTAGTGAAATAATATTTGCAAAACACTATTAATAAGTAAAATGAAAAAAGAAGTAAGTTTTAAACACAACTCTACATCCCAAAATAAAAGAAAATTAAATTGCTTTTATGTTGGAGTGATCACAATGACCTTATGTACACAGGTTCACCATTCAATCTCATCCTTCTTGTTGTTTGTTCGAATAGGAGAGGTAGTATTATTACAATTGTTTCTCAGTTGTATCTTGAAATATCTACATTGCTACCCAGTCAGACAGCTGGGGAGTGGTCACATAAATCTAGAGGATGCTATTGTCAAGAGGAACAGATTACTGGAGAAAGTAGCAATAACAACTATATTTAATCTGAGAGCAATTGATTAATCAGCTGGTCCAGAACTTAGGTGGTTTGGGTCAACTCAGCAGATGTCTCAGATTCAGGTAGTGCAGTCTGTTTTTTTTTGCAACCAACACTAATTGTATAATCATCATGCCTGTTTTCATAATTTGTCACACTTAACAAGCTATAAACAACTTGTCTTCATGTTTTTCTTCTAAAGCTCTATTGCTTTAACAAAAGTTGAAATATTGCAATCACATTGATTCAACAAATTATATGGGTAATATACAAAAAAATAAACAAAATAACTTTATATGAAACGTGTATATGCTAATAATATTGTATGATTTTCAGTATTTAGTATTAATGCAGAATATGAGCTCATTAACAAGTGTTAATAGATGCAACAAAACATTGAAAATGATGCTGGAGATTCACATAAAATTTTTCAGAGAAAATTGATAATTTATAGAAAATGCAGTTCCTTGATGTTTTATATGTTTAGTAGATGAAAGGCCAACTTAATGTTTTAATATTGTGCATAAACTGGTAGGGCAACTCCTAGTTTATTTGGGACCCTATGAACAAAATTCAGTTAGAGGCCCCTGTCTCTCCACTGACTTAAAATAGGAAGAGCTTAGTAGAAATGTGCCTACTGTTTATTTTATATATACATTCCTGCCATAATATAATAGTAGAAAATAAAAAAAAACAGTTATCTACATATTATAAACTAGGTTTAAGTATTATGGTAGACAGGACTTTTTAATGACCTGGATGATTTTGACTTTCATGCAATTATGCATTGAAAGGTGATGATTTATTCATGTGGGTGTAAACAAATCCTATCTATTACAATGCTTACCAACTATATATTTATTATGCCCATATCATATGTTGTTCTAGATGTCACATATGGCTGAGGAGATATATGTAGACAGATGTGCTGTATATCTGTAATAATGTGAAAATCATTACAGATGATTAGGCATAACCGGGCCAGTTCATGTAGAACTGCAATTTTATGGAAGCCTGGTCTCCAGTATATAATTTGGTCTCCAACCCCCTCACTGCTGACCTCCAGTGAGGGGGAATCCTATGGGAATTCAGCTTTTATTTATTAGAACAGGATCCAAAGGATTATTGGCATGGCATTTCCAGACTCTGTCACATCATTGCCCTAATAAGGAAGTATTGTTATAGGCTCAACCAAATAAAGATGAATATAACCTCCTTATTATGGCAGTGGTGTTAAAGGGGGCAGAAAGTACCATCCTATAATCCCCTTTATCCCTAGCTAATAAATAAAAGCAAGATTCCCACTGGATTCCATTCTTACTGCTGATCCAGAGTGCAGGTTCCCTTGTGAATTACTTAGGAGGTATTTTGCAAATATCTTGTCAGAAAATAAAATGACTCTGGTAAAGCAGATTTTCAGACATTTCAGGGTGTGAACCATCTGTGTGTTGTAGGCGGGCAGTGGGAAAAAATATACAGGTCCATTAAAAGGTCTGTTTTTGTGCATTGACAGCCCATTTCAAATGAACAGGCTACTTTACTATAACATACTTTTACGCACATTAGAATGCACATTAACATGCATGCAAGAATATAGTGCAAACTTCTGAATCTGATCTAACAGATCAGCAAACCAAACTGGGATTTCTACTGAAACACCGGGGGGGTATTCACTATTGATCCAAAGTATACAGCCGAAGCTTCGACTGATCCTTTGGTTCTCTTTGGTCGCCTGAGCCCCCCGGTTCAGTCGAGCTGAAGGGCTGATGTACGGGCCATTCACAATGGCCTGTACAGCAGCTGAAGGCAGCCAAGCGGCTCAGCCAAGCCGAAGGCATATGCTTCGACTCCACTGAGCCGAAGTAACAGCCGAAACGGCAAATGACCTGGAGACGCTGATCTGTCAATAAACAATAACAACTGGGCGGAGCCGGCTATGACATCACAGCCAGCTCAGCCCAGTTGTTATTCATTTTTTTTTTGTTCAATTTGTTTTTTGCTTTTTTTTTAATATCTTTAATTATTTTAAAATTTTCCTATTTTTGATCATTTTAAAAGTAAATTTTTCAACATTTTTTTCATTTTTTTAACACTCTTTTACTTATTTTCTATTCTGCTCGGTACCACAGCGGTACCGAGCAGAATGACCGAGCCGAATGCCGCTCGGTGGCATTCAGCTATTCACTCACTGCCGTTCGCCCCGAACGGCAGTGAGTGAGCTGCCAGAGCTTTGGCTCAGCAGATCCAGATGTTGGATCGGCAGAGTGCAAGATCCCTACACTTCTGCATCAGCCGTACTGAGCCGGAGTGAATAGCCGAACGTCGTTCAGCTCTGTTCACTTCGTCTCGGTTATTCACTTGGCTGCCTTTGGCAGCTTTGTGGATTACCATGCAGGTCTTTATTATATGATTGTTTTGTGTATGTGCATCTGTGGGTTAGAAAGAGATTTGCAGATCCTGTTAGTGCCTGCGATGGAACACTACCGCCGCTTCCGAGCGGCGATTGCTTGCTTTGTGTTCTCTCCTCCTGGGCCGCTCTGTAGCTGCAGCGGCCGAGGAGAAGAATCAGTTTCGGCTGTCTTCGGCTCTTTCAAGCACCTGCGGCTTCCTCCACCCAGCTCAGCTGCCATAGGCTGGGAGGAAGCCTGCAGAGTTACTATTGGACAGGCAGAAAGTAATGCAGCGCGGGACCTGAAAAGAAAGATTTGTGTCGGTAGACCACCAGGAGAAATAAGAGGGCACCTGAATACCAGCAGAGTGAATTGTAAGTCCCTTTTTTTTCTTTCTTATACTGCTGACCTCTGCAATGTGCGTTACATTGGTGACCTCTGCAATGTGCGTTACATTGCTGACCTTTGTAATGTGCGTTACATTGCTGACCTCTGTAATGTGCGTTACAGCACTGACGTCTGTAATGTGCGTTGCATTGCTGACTTCTGCAATGTGCGTTACATTACTTACCTCTGCAGTGTGCGTTACATTGCTGACTTCTGCAATGTGCGTTACAGCACTGACCTCTGCAATGTGCATTACAGCACTGACCTCTGCAATGTGCATTACAGCACTGACCTCTGCAATGTGCGTTACATTGCTGACCTCTGTAATGTGCATTACATTGCTGACCTATGTAGTGCTGACCTCTGTACAGCGCGTTATATTATTGAACTTGGCATTACAGCAGTGACCTCTGCACTCTGTGTTGTTACTGATCTCTGTACTTTGCGTCACACCGCTGACCTGGCGGAGTTAAGGCCCCGGCCCGGGGCAGGATAAGGGCTAGGTGGAGCAACTGGTGGTGAGTAACTCTTAAGGCCTGGCTAGTAACTCAGGACTTGATATTTTGAGCCCTGGTATAAGTGACTGTTTAAAAGCACACAACTTGTATGTAGACAACGTATCATTAAAAATGTCTCCCTTTAAAACAATGATCGTCTCATTAATTACATCTATATCACCTTGTACTGACAATATTAATCTAGTTCTTAATGGATATTACAGACCATAGTAAATAAAAATTTTTTGCATAAAGGTATTTTTAGATGGATTTAGCTCAACGTGTTTCATGAATAATTTTGCTGCTTCCGGAGCTAAGTGAGAAGACTGTAAGAATGCATAGAACAGCTTCTAAATCACTAAATTGCATATATCAAAAATACCATACACCAAAAAAACCCACAAAGAATGTATATACAATTGTATTTCTTAAAAAAAAAACCCCACAAAGAATGTATATACAATTAAATTTTGTATTCAAATGTGATGTTTGAATCACCAGGAGCCACATGAATCAAGATGTTCGCATAAAATATTATAACTGTGGGCGAGCATAGGGGCAATACCATTGAACCTCCCTCACCTTTGTGCCATGCATGGTATGATACCTATTGTTGCAATAAGATATCCCTGTGATTGTTATGCATTTTGAACCTCCAGACATCTCAACTCTCCCGGATGTTCCCGGGAGTCTCCCGCTATAAGATAGCAGCTCCCGGACACCGCGGAGAGAAACATTTTCTCCCAGGAAGGTTTACTCTGCTTTATCTAGCAGAGTAAACCTTTCCCTGCTATCTTTTGTTATTTGTACTTGACATTAGGGCCTCCTAGAACTTAATTGGGCCACCTTTTGCCTTCAATACTGCAGCGATTCTTCTTGGCATTGACTCCACGAGATGTTGAAAGGTGATGCGAGGAATCTGACACCATGCCTGATGAATAGCACTGTCCAGTTCTGTTAGATTTGATGGTTGTGGAACCAGCTGCCTGATGGCTCTTTCAACTTCGTCCCACAAATGCTCAATTTGGATTGAGATCTGGTGAATGTGGGGGCCATCTAAGCAAAGTAAAGTCTCCCTCATGTTCTTGAAACCACTCCTGCACAATATGTGCACCGCGGCATGGCGCATTGTCTTGTTGGAAGAAGCCATCTCCATTGGGATACGCCATCAACATGATAGGATGAACTTGATCAGCAACGATACTTTGGTATGTTGTGCTATTCAGACGTTGTACCACAAGTGTTGAAGGGCCCAAATCATGCCAGGAAAACATGCCCCAAACCATAACACTGCCCCCACTAGCTTAAAGGGTTATACTCATGCATGTGGGGTGCATGCTTTCATGCTGGTTCCGCCAAATTCTCACTCTGCCATCTGCATGATGCAACTGGAAACGCGATTCATTGGACCACATTACTTTTTTCCAGTGCTCGAATGTCCAGTCCTTGTGTTCCTGTGTGAATTGGAGACGTTTTATATTGTTAACTGCAGACAGCAAGGGTGTTCGAACAGGCCTTTGGCTTCCATATCCCATACGATGCAGTTTACGGCGAACAGTGTGTTCAGAGATCATTTGAGAGGATCCCTGATTAAGATCTGCAGTAATTTGATGCACTGTTGCCCTTCTGTTGTCTTGTACCAGTCTTGCCACTCTCTGTTCTGCCCTAAACATTGACTAGTCGCTGACAGCCACAATTCGCACGTTCAGACCCAGATTTTCAGCTGACAGTGCAGTCTTTAAACACTTTAACAACAGCTGCTCTTGAACATTTACCGAATTCTGCTGTTTTGATGATACTCGCTCCATGGCTCCGAGCACCAACAATCATCGCACATTCAAAGGCTGTTAAATCGCGTTGTTTACCCATATCTTCAGAAAAAAATCACTTCTACTGTCGTGGTAAACAACCTGCTTCCCTATTTATGATGGTCTGGCCCTCTAGCAACTTCAGTGTGAAATTATAGCTAATTTGCCTACAAACGCCCGGTGGTCATAAAAATCTGGCCACTCAGTGTATTAGCATGCAATGATATGGAGAGACCAACCCATTACTGTAATGAGGGTATTTACTTGATCTTGCTAGGTGTCACCTTAGTCTAAATCACCAAGTGCTAGTCGATAACAGACCGATTTATTGGAGTCCAAGTCTCATTTCTATAATATAAATGGCAATAAGGTCAATTATGACACTTATCATCACCAATTATGACACTTATCATCTGGAGGAGGTCCGCCCTCCTCCAGCACAAACGCGGGGCTCGGCCTCCTCCACCTCAGCTGCTGGCTGTCACTGGCTGAGCAGAGGCTGTGAGGAGGAAGTAGCCACTGCACAGATCACTGACAGGTTGTCGGTTATCTGGAGAGCGGCGCGTTCCCCCCTCACAGCAGCCAGTGACAGTCCTGGAGCCTGCTATACCATAGCGACCTGCACAGCATCAGGTGGGCCCCTTTGTTCTTGATCCTGCTCGGGCCCCCCTGTTCCCCGGGCCCCAAAGCGGACGTTAATTAAGGCATTTTGGACTATGATCCTTGGTATGTTGGTGGCATCCCAGATAGCAAGCAATTGAGCTGCAGTTTGAAAATGACTAAACTAAACTAGTGAAAATAGCTAAACTATTTCTAGACTTGCCAAGCTTGCACTATTACAGCAAGTCTTCAATGCAAATCTCCAGATCAAAGTGCTTTGCAAATGTGCTGTACACTTGCAGAGCGCTTGCTAAGACCTGCAGGACTCTTGCTGTAGACTTGCCAAGCAAATTTGCTACAAGTGTCAACTAGAACTTGTGCTGCAAGTGTTCTGCAAATCTACAACTTGCCAGGGTATGTGTGCAGCAAGTTAGAAAGAATTACAATTTAACCCTGCCACAAGTTTGTGGCAAGTTGTCCTAGCTATCTGGGATACTGCATGTCTCAGAATTCTTCCAGGTTGCCATATTAAATTGATTTTTTTTTTTTATTTAATACATTTTTATTGACAAATGGCAGGCTAAGTTTAACAGTCAGAAAAATATTAAATATGACAAATGATGGTCAGCACTGTGCAATAACAACTCGTGGCATGTAAACAAGTAAAGTCTAGCCCAGATTCAAAGTCAAAAGGCAAGTTAATCAGTTTTAATATGAAAGAGATAACCATTGATCAAAGTAAGGCTGGGAGCAGGAGACATGGGAATGGTAAGGAGAGTAGGAAAGGAAAGTAAATGGAAAAAGAGAGGAAGAAAAGGAAGAAGTGAAATTGGCCAAGGGGGTCTTACATTCCCAAATAGTTTGTGAATGGAAATCCTTAGAGGTTAGAGTTCAAAATCAGGTGGTAGAAATTTGGAGACAGATCCTTGGCTTTGCAGAATTTGGGTATAGTTTCCTGCAACTTGGCTATCAGTTTCTCATTAACCAGGACCCAATGTAAACTCTGCTTGACTGCCAAAATACATAAATATAACGTTTATCAGAGAGCTGAGCTCCGGCTATCACCTGCTTCATGGCCATCAACACATGGGTTATCAAAGTGTATTGATGTTTGGAAAGATGCCCAGGATGAGCATTCAGTAAAACATTTGTCAGATTAATGGGTAGCTTTCATTGAAAAAGAACCTGTAGCATATCATAGACTTGAGATTAGTGATGGGCCAAACAGGCCCAAGTTCGGTTCGAATTTTAGAACATCCAAAAAGATTGAATTCAAACTCAATGCAAGTCTGTGGGGGTAGAACTTTCAAAATCAATTGACCCCTTTTTAAGAGGGCTTATGTGCAATTTGTTGTCCATAAAAGGTGTATGGGGATCCGGGTACTGCCCCGGGGGACAGGAATCAATGAGAAAAAAAAACTGTGGTTTTAACATCACTTAAAGGGTAACGATAAAAATGAAAAAATCCTTTAAATATCATGCCTGGGGTGTCCCTTTAACCTGTCTGTAAAATGGCACATCTGTAAACTCTATAGAACCTGCTGCAGCAAAACTGACATTTCTAAAGAAAAAAAATTACTTTTTTTTTCTTAAAGTGTGCAGTTCCCCCTCCCAAACAATACCAGACCCTTTAGGTCTGGTAGGAATATTTAGGAGGGACCCCATGTAAAAAAAAAACAAAAAAAGTGTGTGGAGTTCCCCCTCAAGTCATATCAGACCCTTAAGGTCTGGTAGGAAATTTAAGGAGGAACTCCATCCTCAAAAATGGGGGGAACAAACATGGGGTCCCCCCCTAAAATTCCATGCCAGACCCTTGATCCGAGCATAGGCCTGGCAGGTCCGGAAAGGGAGGGGACGATCGAGCGGCCCCCCACCACATCAGGCCACATGGAGGGGACTTATTCACGTCAGGGTACCCCTTTAATAGGGGTTTTAATAATAACCCAGATGCCGCCTCCCCCTTGTGAATGAGTAAGGGGTACTTGTACCGCTACCCATTCACTAAAGGGTTAAATAAAATTGTAAATAAAAAGTCCAGACTTTTTAAAAAATCCTTTATTTGGAAAAAAACAAAAGATGTTTTTGACAAGTCTTTTTATTTTTTTAAAAACCCCACAAAAATGGATCCACCGACGTAATCCAGGGTCAATTGCGACATCCAACGTTGTCCACGATGACGACAACTCAACAAAATAAATAGAAATAATAAATTTTTAAAAAACGAGCGCCGTCCTGTCGCTGCGATGAACACCAGCAGTAGAACGGCATTTTGACAGAAGCCGGTAACATATAAACATTTGTGCTGGGTGTGCGGCTGGTGACCTGACAATTCGTGTGTTCGCTGAACAGCCGACGTTCAACTCGAACATCGATCTCAACCCTACTTGAGACTAGAGCCTCTGGGAAATCGAGCAGGGCCACTATATGGTAAAAATTGTCCTGCACTGAACATCCATGGTGAGTAACTATGGTTGGCTCCAGCAAGCCTAATGAGTATCATATACTAGTAGAACCTTACAGTTAGATTCTATGGCAGTTTTGAAAGCATGATTTAGTTGAGGCCCAAATTTGCTCACAGGTGTCGTCATCCAGCTTTGATCAACATTTGCACAACTATCATAGGATGTACAAAATCAATAGTACCATAATTTTATTTTACTGGTCCTGTGCTTTCAAAAATATATAATTTGGAAGATCTTTTACAAACTTTCTAAGTTGTAAGGAAAAAAATGGCCTGGCCACATGAAGTGAAAAATGGAAGGCAGGGGTTGGCAGCAAAAATGTTAAGGATCCTTTACTTCCCAAGAATTCTGTCATTGTTTCCAACATCAACCTGCACAGCTAGGTCTTACCCAGTCCCTCCAAATAATCTATCTACTCAGTCCATCACATAATAAACCATGGTATCTAGAAGATAGAAAACCCTTTCATTAATAGGATCCCGATGACATACTAATACAGGGGTGCCAGTCCTCCCGCCGATGGGGCTTCTCTGGATCCCCGCTGCTCACCCCATCTGTATGCAGCGGGGATCCGAGAAGAAGTGAAGGAAGCGCTGCAGCCGGCGGTGGAGGACGGAGCCTCACTGCTTTCTCCCCTCACTGCTCGGTCTTCATTCTGTGACAACAGCTCCGCCCCTGCCCCCCCGAAGTCTCTAAGTCTTTCACTTCTCGTCAGATCCCCCGCTGCCTCTGCCCGGGAGAGCAGGGGGGATCCATGGGAGAAGCTGAGCTCCCGTGTGCGTGGCTGAGCGGCAGAGGATGGGTACATGGCCGAGCGGCAGAGGATGGGTACATATCAGTGATATGTATCGATCCTCTGTGCAGGACAAACACTGGAGCGATCAGCTGATCACTCCAGTGTTTGTAAATAACTGGGGACACAAACTATGTGTCCCCAGTTATAAATGAACAGGATGTGATTTACATCACTTCCTGTTCATTCATGAGTTTCTGAATGGGGAGAAGCACTCTGTAGAGAGGCACCTCCCCATTCAGAAACTGCTTGATAGTAAATAGTTTCTGGATGAATGGGAAGACTCTGTGCTTTCCATTCATTTAGAATAGAGACTGTAGAAAAAGAGATTGAGGACTCTGTGTCCTCAACTTATTTTTCTATTTTAAAAGAGAAATATCAGGGGGCTGTTTAAAAAAATGTAATTTAAAAAAATAAAAATAAAAAATAAGACAATGAAAAGAAAATAAAAAAAATAGTAAAAAATAAAGAAAAAAATACATATTTTTTTCTTGCCTCGGAAGCAAAAGGTGTTGGCTACGGCTATGCTCCCGCGGTGCTCGTGCGGCTGCCAGCTGAATGTGCCAGACGCTGCAGATGGAAAGGGGCAGGACACCTCTCCCCATGTGCAACGTCGGCCACACGAGCACCTCGGGAGGATAAGACGCCGGGGCCTCTAGGGCGCACTGGAATGTAAGCCAGCCAACTCTCTGCGTTCAGGTGCGGAGAGGGTGTGGGGTTGTATTGAAGTCAATGGCACCGCAGCCATGCCCCTCGCCCAGCATTTTTGCGGATCGCACAGGACTGGAACGCATACACTAATGCAGACGATCGCACTGTAGGCGAGGGGCCTGCCTGTGGAGCCTGGCTGCGGTGCCATTGACTTCAATGCACCGCCATGCCCCCTCCCGCACCTGAATGCAGGATTTTTTTCGTTGGTAGATCTCAATGAGCAATTGAAAAGTAGATCTCCAGACAAAAAATTGTGGGTGCCCCTGTACTAATACATCTGTCCTGATTATATACTGCCCTATACCTGTACCTGTCCGTTCCCACACCACAGTCTCTGATTGTACAAGTGCTGCCACCCTGGCTATTAGGGAAGCAGTCACATCTAGGGCTGCCACATCTCATCTTACCACCAGCAAATCTTGATTCTAGTTTTGTTTTGGTACAGAAGCCTTTTTTAATCTTTAAAAAGGACTCATCAGGGTTGAATAATAGAGAAAAATAGAGATCAAAGATTTTACAATGATCTCCCAAAGTACAAATTTTCATTTGCAGAAAACAGAGTTAGTTTAGTGCATACAGTGGTTTTATTTCTGTAAGTTATTTGCCAATTTAAACAATTAGCTTTTTTTCAGTTCTTTAAAGGATGTTGCACAAAGATCAGTTACATTTAATGCACCCACTTTTTTTTTAAAATTTTTTTTTAAGGTAATGCGCAGGGATTATCACACTATTTTCAGGTTGGTGTTAATTGTACAATTCAGTGAGGTTTCAACCGAGAACAGCAAAAAAAGGATCAATTTGTAATAAAATTGATTTATGAAATAAAATATAATGGTTTGTGTGAAATAAAGGCTTCCAGTGGTTGAATATGTATTTTTTTTCAAAAAATAATGAATGAACACCCTAGCAATATTTAGATTGTGTTTTGACAATACTGGTTAGAGAATTTTCATCAGACCAAATGTTAAATGAATGCCTATATCTTAATTAGCAGACTATAGTCTCTTTGAAGATTAAAGAAGAAGACCAGGTAATTGTCTCGAGAAACCTTTATTGGCTTCACAAATTGCAACAAGAAAATATGTGCAGCTGATGCATTTTGGGGGAACAACAATGAACAACGGGACACTGATAGGCTCTAAACTTACTGCCCCTGCATGCAACACTATTCCTCAGGCAGGAGTAGAAATCCTTGGTGTGAAAAGCTCTTTAACCAGCAGTTCAGCATTTGTACACTGCCGAACCCTAATTTATATCAAGAACTTTAAGCTAAATATGAAATTAGTAAAATACCTTATTTAAAAGTTAGCCACTGGGCTCTCTGAAAATTTTGGAGGCAACTTAGGGGGATATTCACAAAGCTAGCTGAAGGATCAGCCGTAGCTTCGGTTGCGGGAGCCCTTTAGTTAAGTTGAACCAAAGGGCTGCTGTATAGGCTATACACTATAGCACGTACAGCTCCCCAAGGCAGCCGAGCCGAAGGCATATGCTTCGGCTTGACTAAGCCAAAGCGACAGCCGAAGTGGGGCAAATGGCCAGCCTAAGGCCAGCTGAATGCCTCGCAAATGACAGCTGGGTGGAGCCAGCCGTGATCTCACGACTTGCTCTGCCCAGTTGTCATGACAGATCAGAGTCCCCAAATGACCTGGGGACGCTTAACTGTTATTAAACAATGATGTCACGGCCGGCTCCACCCAGTTGTTATTCATTGGCCGGGACCTGCTAGAAGACTCTACCAGGTGGCGGCCAATAGGAAACAGTTGGACGGTGCTAGCTGTCACTGCTAGCTCCACCCAATTGTTTTTTTATTTTTATTTTGTTTTTAAAAAAATCTTTATTTTTGTTAGATTTTACATTTAAAAAATTGATTTCCTATACTGCTCGGTACCACAGAGGAACCAAGCAGAATAGCTGAGCCGAAGCTATTCACTCACTGCCATGCAGCACCTATGTGAATGGATCGGCTGAGTCGAAGTCTTTCTGCCGGCTGAGTCGAAGTCTTTCTGCGATGTACGGCTGATTTCAGCTGATGTATGAAATCAGCCATACTAAGCCACGGTGAAGAGCCGAACGTTGTTCGGCTCACTTTACTACGGCTTGGTTATTCACTCAGCGGCCTCCGACAGTTTAGTGAATAACCCTGTTAGTGTTTATTCTCTCGAGTGACAATCATGGAGATTTCTATAATCAACACAATAACAACAAAAACAAGTATGTAAGAATTTGAAAGTTACATCAAAAAATAGTTTAAGGTAACATTCAACTTAAAATAAGCATGCACTGAACATACACTTTAATTTGCCTTTAATGTAAAACTCCACTTTTATTAAGCAGTTGCCTCCGCCCATAGTAAAAATAGGGGTGGACGGAGGATGCTTCCCAGCGGGTGGACATACATTTACGTGAGTTTTTTCCAGCTTGTGCGCGCAGGATTGCGAGCAGGATCCCGCTGGGAATCTAAACAGCCAGCTCTACTCTACAGCCGGCTGATTGCTTGCATGAAATTGCGACGCTCCCCCCTCCATTGCCGACCTCCCCCCTCCGCCGGTTATCCCAGGCTCCGCTGTCCCCCCTGCGAGCCTGTGATGTCACAGCTGCTGCCTGTACAGAGAATGGAGGAGAGGTCAGCATTCCCCCCACCACTGATCTCTCCTCAATTCTCTCTAAAGGCAGCTGTGTGGGGCTTGTTAGCCCCCTATGTGATAGCATAAAGAGGACCTGTTTTAAGTGTAAAAAAAAATTGAAAACACCCAAAAAAAATAAGTCCCCCCGTCCCCACGTGCATGCACATATTAACATAAATATGTGTCGCGTGCGCCTACATGCAAAAACAACGATGACGCCACACATGTTACATATCGTTGCAAACGACGGAGTGTGAGCAATAATTTTAGGGCCATTAATCACTGATAACACTAAACTGATGAGTGGTAAAAACTTTTAAAGCGTCGCCTACGGCCAATTTTAGGCATGGTAGTTTTTTGTGATTTTGCGCACGCACGCAATTTTGAGGTTCAACATGTTTGGTGTCTATTTACCCGACATGACCCCATATTTAATATTTTAACAAAAAATTGGGTAATGGTAAATGTTTTATAACAAAGTAGGAAATGCAATTTTTTTTTCCTAAATTTTTGGAACTTTTTAAATTATATAGTAAAAAATAAAAACCCCAGGAGATAATTAAATACCACCAAAAGAAAGATATATCTGTCCCTAAATGGTATGAATTTCATTTCAGTACAGCGTTGCATGACTGAATAAATGTCAGTCAAAGTACCGCAGCGCTGAATACTGAAAAATGGCCTAGCCAAGAAAGGGGTTTAACACCCAGGTCAGCCAGTAGTTAAAAACAAATATTGTTGTCAGTAATATGAATTGTAAGGATTGTGGCAGCCTTCACTAAAGACTTATACCCTTTGCTGTCTGATAGAAATTTAGACCTACATTTCCATTTCTGCTTCAGTGTGGTAAATGACAAGGTATATAATAATAATAATGAGCAACTTCTTGGAAAGCAAGTAGCCAATCATATGAGCTTAAATTCTGATGGCATTCTGTAAATGTACAGTGTAAAGAATACCCAACTATCATAGTTAATTTTTGTCACTTTTAGAAAGTTATAGCTGGCTAGAGACTGAAATGCATACATTATTCATAGATGGTCTTTAAATATTTGCTATTGTTGTAGATCCCTGCCCTCAAATTTCTTTTCTTGCAAGGTCCCACACAAAAGGTCATTAAGGTCATTACTAAATAGTCGTCCATCAACCCTAAAGGTTCTTCTTCAACAGAGTTACATGGACAGTTGGAAGAGAGATTTGCAGTTGCAACTTTACCTTGATTACTATGGTTTTGGGACACCACTCCAAATCATTGGATTCAAGTGTTCCACTCACCTTTATGGCCACAGGTGTATAAAATCAAGCCCCTAGGCATGCAGACTGCTTCTACAAACAATTGTGAAAGAATGGGTCGCTCTCATGAGCTCAGTGAGTTCAAGCGTGGCACCGTGATAGGTTGCCACCTGTGCAATAAGTCCATACGTGAAATGTCTTTGCTACTAAATATTACACGGTCAACTGTTAGTGGTATTATAGCAAAGTGGAAGCAACTGGGAACAAACAGCAACTCAGCCACAAAGTGGTAGGCCACGTAAAATGACTCAGCAGGGTCAGAGCATGCTGAAGCGCACAGTGTGCAGAAGTCACCAACTGTGTGCAGAGTCCAGCTACAGGCCTCCAAACTTTGTGTGGCCTTCAGACTGGCACAACAACAGTTCACCGAGAGCTTCATGGAATGGGTTTCCATGGCCGAGCACCTGCATCCAAGCCTTGCATCACCAATTGCAATGCAAAGCGCCAGATGCAGTGGTGTAAAGCACACCACCACTGGACTCAAGAGAAGTGGAGAGGTGTTCTCTGGAGTGACGGATTACGCTTCTCTGTCTGGCAATCTGATGGACATTTCTGGGTTTGGCGGTTGCCAGGAGAACGGTACTTGCCTGACTGCATTGTGCCAAGTGTAAAGTTTGGTGGAAGGAGGGGATTATGGTGTGGAGTTGTTTTTCAGGGGTTGGGCTTGGCCCCTTAGTTCATGTGAAGGTAACGCTTAAGGCATTAGCATACCAAGACATTTTGGACAATTTCATGCTCCCAACTTTGTGGTAACAGTTTGGGGATATCCCCTTCCTATTCCAACATGACTGTGCAACGGTGCACAAAGCAAGGTCCATAAAGACATGGATGAGCGAGTTTGGGGTGGAGGAACTTGACTGTCCTGAACAGTCAGGACCTCAACCCGATAGAACACCTTTGGGATGAATTAGAACGGAGACTGCGAGTCAGGCCTTCTCGTCCAACATTCCCATAGACACACTCCTAAACCTTGTGGACAGCCTTCCCAGAAGAGTTGAAGCTGTTATAGCGACAAAAGTGGGTCAACTCAATATTGAACCCCACGGACTAAGACTGGGATGCCATTAAAGTTCATGTGCGTGTAAAGGCAGGCGTCCAAATACTTTTGGCACTATAGTGTGAGTGTATATACAGTATCTCACAGAAGTGGGTACACTCCTCACATTTTTGTAAATATTTTTTTATATCATTTCATGTGACAACACAGAAGAAATGACACTATGCTACAATGTAAAGTAGTGGGTGTAAAGCTTGTATATCAGTGTACATTTGTTGTCCCCTCAAAATAACTCAACACACAGCCATTAATGTCTAAACCGCTGGCAACAAAAGTGAGTACACCCTTAAGTGAAAATGTCCAAATTGGGCCCAATTAGCCATTTTCCCTCACCGGTGTCATATGACTCGTTAGTGTTGCAAGGTCTCAGGTGTGAATGGGGAGCAGGTGTGTTAAATTTTGTGTTATTGCTCTCACTCTCTCATACTGGTTACTGGAAGTTCAACATGGCACCTCATGGCAAAGAACTCTCTAAGGATCTGAAAAAAAGAATTGTTGCTCTACATAAAAAGATAGCCTAGGCTATAGGAAGATTGCCAAGACCCTGAAACTGAGCTGCAGCACAGTGGCCAAGACCATACTGCGGTTTAACAGGACAGGTTCCACTCAGAACATGCCTTGCCATGGTCGGCCAAAGAAGTTGAGTGCACGTGCTCAGCGTCATATCCAGAGGTTGTCTTTGGGAAATAGATGTATGAGTGCTGCCAGCATTGCTGCAGAGGTTGAAGGGGTGGGGGGTCAGCCTGTCGGTGCTCAGACCATACGCCGCACACTGCATGAAATTGGTCTGCATGGCTGTCGTCCCAGAAGGAAGCCTCTTCTAAAGATGATGCACAAGAAAGCCCACAAACAGTTTGCTGATGACAAGTGGACTAAGGACATGGATTACTGGAACCATGTCCTGTGGTCTGATGAGACCAAGATAAACTTATTTGGTTCCGATGGTGTCAAGCGTGTGTGGAGGCAACCAGGTGAGGAGTAAAAAGACAAGTGTGTCTTGCCTACAGTCATGGTGGTGAGAGTGTCATGGTCATGAGTGCTGCCGGCACTGGGGAGCTACATTTCATTGAGGGAACCATGAATGCCAACATGTACTGTGACATACTGAAGCAGAGCATGATCCCCTCCCTTCGGAGACTGGGCCGCAGGGCAGTATTCCAACATGATAACGACCCCAAACACACCTCCAAGATGACCACAGCCTTGCTAAAGAAGCTAAGGGTAAAGGAGATGGGCTGGCCAAGCATGTCTCCAGACCTAAACTCTATTGAGCATCTGTAGGGCATCCTCAAACAGAAGGTGGAGGAGCGCAAGGTCTCTAACATCCACCAGCTCCGTGATGTCGTCATGGAGGAGTGGAAGAGGACTCCAGTGGCAACCTGTGAAGCTCTGGTGAACTCCATGCCCAAGAGGGTTAAGGCAGTGCTGGAAAATAATGGTGGCCACACAAAATATTGACACTTTGGGCCCAATTTGGAATTTTTTCCTTAGGGGTGTACTCACTTGTGTTGCCAGCGGTTTAGACATTAATGGCTGTGTGTTGAGTTATTTTGAGGGGACAGCAAATGTACACTGATATACAGGCTGTACACTCATTGCAGCAAGGTGTAATTTCTTCAGTGTCGTCACATGATGTGTCGAAATGATTTAATAAAATATTTACAAAAATGTGAGGGGTGTACTCACTTCTGTGAGATACTGATATATATATCTATATATAAATATATATAGATATATATCTATATATAGATGTATATATAATTTTGTATTTATTTTTAATTATTTACAGTAAAACTACTTTTTTAAAACTAACACCTAACACTGGTCAAAACAGAGAAAAAAAAAAATCTTCCTACATCATTTTGTATATAGATTTCACCGAAAATAAGTGATCAAACATAGCACTGTTTGTAAGTATTAGCTGCCAGAAATATGTTGTTCTCTTCTGACATAAGGCTGTGTGAACTTAGTGAATATACCTACATTTCTTTTAATTCCAGGCTTTCTGAGCCCTAAATTGGCTGTGTTAGCTTTATGTTACACATTTAACTCTCGTTAGTAAGTAAAGGTGCCCATACACTGCACGATTATCGTACGATAATCGTATGCGATCGGTTTTTCGTACGATAATCGAGTAGTGTGAACGGAGACGTGCGACCGTTTCTACTGTACGGTCGCACGTCTTCTGTCGAACCAGCATGTTCGAAAACCAGCCGGGAATCGTACGATTCTCGGCTGGTTAGAACAGTGCTCGGAAGACAAATGCCGAACGGGCGGGTGTGCGCACGCGCACACTGCACGTTCAGCATTGCGGTCATCGGAAGCCCGCCCCTCAGGGGGGTGGGCTTGCGATGATCGAGAGTGCGATCTGCCTGTCCAAGATAGGCAGATCGTACGTTTTTTTAATCCCTGTACAACCATCGCAAGACTGAAGTCTTGCGATGGTTGTAGAGTGTATGGCCACCTTAAGAGGAAACAATACTATTCAATGCCTTTAGGGGTTTTCTATGGTACTCAAGCTGGCCATACACTTTACAACCCTCGCAAGACTTTTGTCTTGCAAGGGTTGTAAAGTAATTTAAAAAACGTACGATCTGGCCATCATGGACAGGCGGATTGCACTTGCGCTCATCGCAAGCCCACCACGCTGAGTGGCGGGCTTCCGATGACTGCAATGCTGAACGGGCATTGTGCACGTGCGCACACCGGCCCGTTCGGCAGTTGTCGAACAAGCACGCAACTAACCCGCCGAGAATCGTACGATTCTCTGCGGGTTTTCCAGCCTGCTTGTTCAACGGAAGACGTGCGATCGTACAGTAGAAACGGTCGCACGCCTTCCATACACTTTGCGCTTATCGTACGATCGCGTGATTTCCCGCGATTACCATACGATAATCGTACAGTGTATGGGCACCTTAAGAAATACTTTACTATACTTGCATTTGATTTACTCATTAATGTTTCATTATGTTCACACTTATCACATTATTTACTCTCTGCA
Organism: Nanorana parkeri; assembly: GCF_000935625.1. Lineage (NCBI taxonomy): Eukaryota > Metazoa > Chordata > Amphibia > Anura > Dicroglossidae > Nanorana > Nanorana parkeri. Next base: position 72,362 of record NW_017308295.1, on the reverse strand, counting down.
GAGTAGACACATGTTTACACACTTCTATTGTCAAATTGTTAAACATTAACTAATAAAATTCAAATGCAAAAAGCAGATGTGTTTTAATTGTGGTTTTAGAAAGCATTGTAAAAATCTAAACAAAGACACATTAGAAAACAAAAAAAAGAAAGAAAACATTAGCAAGACACATTCTTGATAATATTCAGTTGTTAGAGAGGACCTTAGAAGGATATCCTCCATTCTTAACTTGTCTACCATTTCAGTGATCAATTGGTAAGCAATCACAATTGATTCAATTCACAAATATTTCACACCACAATAAGAATCTTTACTTTGACTGTAGTTTTCAATCCCCATTGGAGTAAGTCAAAAATAACTGTTATTGTTTTTTTTTAAAGATGCTTTATAGGCACAAGCAAAAATGTGTGGGTTTATTTAGCGGAGTGTTCATCAAATTCTGTGTGAAGTCTAACCATTCTGAATTTAAAACTGAACCCCCTTGGAAGTCTATGGGGGCGAATCTTTATACTAAATTCTGCCCATTTTCAAGGCTACTAAGTAACAGATTGTCAGAAAAAAAGCATGGGGTACTGGGCACTGCCATGCAGGACATGTACCAATGAAAAAAAAATATGATGGGGAGATGCCTTTAAATTGTATGCAGTGTTATAGAACAGCAGAATTTCCATAACCAATATTCATGACACCAGATTCTGGCATCACATATTTTAGATGTGATTGATTGCTTAACTTTTAATTTTGTCTGGGCTTAAATGCAAAGCAGTAGCCCAATCTGATCCATTAACACTTACTAAAAAGGTAGGTTTGGGGGGCATGGCCGAGCATGGCGGGCTAAGGACGTGCTGAACGGAGCTCTGTGACCCCAGGGCTCGTTTCACGGGACTCTCTTACTACCTCTCCTCTCCCGGCGGTGGATGTCAGCACGGCTGCCTCCCTCTACAGCTCCGGAATCCACCGGTAACCGGGACATCGCCTTGTTTTTCGTCTGAGGCCAGCGATCGGTGCCCTTACCTGAGGGCCGCACCATGCCACCTAAAGTGTCGGCCAGGCCGAAGGCCGCGGGGGACCAGTTAACCCGGAACCCGCAGGGAAGCGGTAAGCCAGCAACCAAAGCGGCCGGTTCTAAGCAGACGGCCCCCCCTGCTTCCACTACCCCCCAGCCTCTCCTGCTGGCTTTCAAGCCTGCACTCCAGAACCCTCTATCCCAGCGGCCTTCCTGGAATCAGACAGGGGGCCAGGCCAGGGGGTCAGGGACCTGCTGCAAGCCTTTAGAGCTGACTTTGACTCCTGGGCAGCCCGACTGGAAGGTGCTCTCAGGGGAGAGATGGGGGAGCTACGCCAGCAGGTTGCCAGTAGTGAAAACAGGGTATCCGCATTGTCAGTCACGGTATCCTCCCACAACGCCGGCCTAGATGCATTGGAGGCCACCCAAGCTGCACTTAGATCTCATTTACAACTCCGCGTTGAAGACGGGGAAAAACGCAGCCGCAGGAATAATATACGACTCAGGGGGATCCCTGAAGCTACCCAAGGCTCACATCTCCATGCCACCGTTACTGCTATACTTAATTCGGTGCTAGGGAAGCCCCCCACTGAGACTATTGAACTTGATCGAGTACACCGAGTGGCTGGAGCGGGTGTGGATCGCCAGAACTTCACTAGAGATGTGTTGTGTCGGGTCCATTTTTACAACATCAAGGAAGAGATGCTGAGACGGGTATGGCGGTTTGGACCGGTCGACTTCGATGGGGCCACAATACAATTGATGCCTGATCTCTCTCGCCTGACGCTGGCCATGCGCAGGTCAGTCAAGCCGCTCCTGGAGGTGATTCTTCAAGCAGGCGCTTCCTACCGATGGGGTCACCCGTTTAGTATACAGATTCGGAAGGGGTCGGATCAGTTTCACCTTCGCAATCCGGCTCGACTTCCGGATTTATTCCAGTTCCTTGAGGTGAATCCTATTGCGGTTCCGGACTGGCTTGATCTCCCTCTTGTGGATGGCAGACCTGAAGTACCCTCTTCGCTTCCCCAGAGACATAGAAGAGCACGCTCTCGTTAGGTGCGAGCTACTCCCCGTCCGGCTCCTCCATCGGTCAACGAGGGCTGAAGATCCTCAGGACAGCCCATACTACCCCCTGGGGGGACCTTAGGTCCTTTATCACATATCCTTTGATAGACATTTAAGTTTTTTCTAGCTTTGGCAGGGTATGCCGTTGGGATATGTCATGCTTATTCATGTTATGTTAAGTTGCTCTCTGTTATTTCCGTGCAGCTCTTTGTAGTCAAGTGGGCCCTGGTCTTCTCCAGTCCCCCATCACCTCCCATACTGTAAATGGGCGAGTGAGGAGGGCCTGTAGACCCCAGAGGGTTTCGTAGGCCCCCTGCTTCCCCAGAGACGTAGTAGGGTAGGCTCTCGTTCGGTGCGAGCTACTCCCCGCCCGGCTTCTCCATCGGTCAACGAGGGTTGAAGATCTTCAGGACTGTACATACTACCCCATGGGGGGGCCTTGGGTCCTTTATCACACATCCCTGGATAGACAGTTACGTTTTTCCTTGCTTTGACAATGTATGCCGTTGGGATATATCGTGCTTATTCATGTTCTGTTGGGTAGCTCTCTTATATTTCCGTGCAGCTATTTGTAATCGGGTAGCCCTGGTCTTCTCCAGTCCCCCCCACCTCCCATACTGTTAATGGGCGAGTGGGGAGGGCCTGTAGATCCCAGTAGGTTTCTTAGGCCCCCTGCCTGTTCTCGTGAGGTTTGAATGTTCTGGGTTCGTGGAACTAGTTTGATTTGTATGGACATGGAGAGGGGTGGTTATACCCTCTTTATCGAACCTTGGTAGCACCTCTTGGACCGTTACCCCGACCACTTCCTCCCACATAGGTTACGCCTTCCCCGTAAGGGATAGGCTGATTCTAGCTTTTGCTAGGTGTTACCACACTAGAGGCAGGTCACCCTGCCCTTTCTAGTCTATTCTCCTTCTCTGTTACTCTCTTCTTCTCTAGCTATCAAATTTACTGTCATCTTCTCTTTTCCTCCCCACTGTCGGTCTCCCTTCTCGGCTCCTCAACTATTGTGTGTTACTCCTTCCCTTTGTGTTTTCCGTCTCCTCCCCCCCCCCCCCCTCCCTCTATACGATGACCGCCACGAGCTCCACGGCTGTGGACTTGAGGATCTGCACGTACAACGCTAGCGGACTCAATATCCCCTCCAAAAGGGGCCACATTTTTTATTCTATGCATAAGGCTCAGGTCCAGGTTATCATGCTTCAGGAAACACATTTCCAGAGCTCACATGTGCCCCAATGTTCTCCCAGGTACTTCAACAGGTGGTATCATAGCTCTAACATTGTGCAGAATTGCCCTACACAAATCCCTCCCTGCGACGGAGGTGGACCATCGAGCAGATGAGTTTGGCAGATATCTTCTGCTCAAGCTGTCGCTCTGGGGTAGGATGTTCACTTTGGTGAACTTTTACCTTCCAAATACTAACCAGGCAGAGGCCACAGCTCAGTACCTGAGAATACTAGATGAATACGCGGAGGGTACAGTGTTAGTGGGTGGGGACTTTAATTTGGCTTTGGAACCTGGATTGAACTCCTCTGTGGGCCGTTCAGCTTTGTCATACGCTAAACTGCGCCTACTCAAGAAACACCTGACTGACCTTAGACTAGTGGACATGTGGCGGGTTCTCCACCCACTGACTAGAGACTATACCCACTACTCCACTCCACACAGATCATATAGTAGGATTGACTACTTTTTTGCCTCGCACTCTGTACTTGACTGGTCCCCGTGCTGTGTCATCGACCCCACTATCTGGTCCGACCATGCCTCCGTGACGCTGACTCTATGGATCCCGCAGATCCCACCTCGGGAATGGACGTGGCGTCTTAATTAGTCCCTCCTTGCGGACCCAGTGTGTGCCGCGGCCCTCTCACTTGAGATTAGCCAGTTCCTGGTGGTTCACGTGGAGGACCCTACTCCTCTCCCGACTCAATGGGAGGCCCTTAAGGCGGTCCTCAGGGGAGTCCTGATACAGCACGGGTCCAGGCTGAAACGGGAACGTTCTCAAGATATCCGAGACACTCTCCAATCCCTTAGGGATCTAGAAACGCGTCATAAAGGGTCACCTACCCAGGAGGTTCTGCTCCTGATTTCCCAGACCAGACAGAAGCTCCTGGGGCTCCTGGACCTCTCCACCCGTAGGTACCATGACAAATTGGCATACCGAACGTATGAGTTCGGTGATAAGTGTGGAAGGGCCTTGGCCTGGACCCTACACCCTCGGTCCACACTCACCAGCAGAAATGCAGCGGGCATTTACAGAGTTCTATGAAGCCCTTTATAACTTACAGGAGACAGGCCAGACCTCCCCAGTTCGGGAGGCCGGGGTGTCCTCCTACATTCAAGACACAGCTTTGCCAACCCTGGAGGATCCAGTAGCAGAGGCTTTGGATTCCCCTTTCACCTCAGACGAGCTAGATCTTGTCCTCAAATCGGCGCCTGCGGGTAAGAGTCCAGGCCCCGACGGGTTCACGACCAAGTTTTACAAACAATACAAAGACACCTTGTCCCCGTTCCTCTTGAGAGTCTTTAACTCTATCGCCCAGGGATCTGACTTTTCTGCCCAAACTTTGGAGGCCCACATATCCCTCATTCCTAAACCAGACAAAGATCATTCTCTATGTACAAATTATCGCCCCCATCTCACTCCTGAATGTCGACATTAAGTACTTCTCTAAATTGATTGCCAACAGGCTCCAACCTCTTCTCCCTAGTCTAATTCACTCAGACCAAGTCGGGTTTGTGATGGGGCGTGAGGCTAGGGATAATACCATCAAAACTGTCCTTCTTATGCAACATGCCCAACAATCTAAAACTCCTATGTGCCTCCTGTCGGTTGATGCCGATAAGGCTTTTGATCGCCTGAGTTGGCACTTTCTCAAACACTCCCTGTTACAGATTGGTATCCGACCCCTCATGCTCCGTAACATCATGGCCCTGTACTCTCACCCCTCAGCGCGTGTCCGGGTCAACGGCTCTCTGTCTCAGAGTTTCCAGATCTCCAATGGCACCAAACAGGGATGCCCGCTCTCCCCTCTCCTCTACGTGCTTACCATGGAGCATTTGGCTGTCGCCATCCGCCAAAACATGAAAATCCCATGTCTGAAGGTGGGGCCCATTCGCTCTAAATTAGCACTCTTCGCGGATGACTTACTCCTATACGTGACTAGTCCCCATACGGCTATGCCCTCTATCCCACAGGCATTTGCCCGTTTTGGTACCTTCAGCAACTTCAAAGTGAACCTATCCAAATCAGAAATACTCAACGTGTCTCTGACGCCCAGGGAATTGCGTGCACTTCGCACGAACTTCCCGTTCAGGGTATGCCCCACCTCTGTGAAGTATCTAGGGGTCCACCTCCCCGGAGATCCCTCTCAGCTGTTCGCCCTGAACTATGACCCTCTCCTTCGCAGAACCGCCCTGGAATAAGCAGGGTATAACCGGAAAAACATCTCCTGGTTGGGTAGGATCAATGCTCTAAAAATGGATGTTGTCCCCAGATTTGTGTACCTTTTCCAGGTGCTACCGATCCTCCCCCCGTCCTCCTTTTTCAGAAACCTGCAACGGATCTTCACAACTTTTATTTGGGGTTCGTCACGCCCGAGGGTGAGCTACAGTACATTATCATTACCCAAACGTGGAGGGGGTGCGGGAGCCCCAGACATACGCAATTATCATGCGGCATCTCTTCTACTCCGCATTTCTGATTGGTTTCACAGGGCCAATGACAAACAGTGGGTCAAGATTGAGTGAGTGATTGCCGCATCAGATCTAACTGCAATCCCCTGGATTCCCCCGGCTTCTCGTACTCTGCCATCGCCACCACCTATTCTGACTCTCCGTGCACTGCGCCTGTGGGATCGGTGGGTTTCCCGCTGCGGAATTTCCTCCTATACTGGACCCATGACCCCGCTTTTCAACAATCCAGCCTTTCCCCCTGCTCTACATAGATGCTCCTTTGGGCGGTGGTCTAGGGACTCTCACAGAAGATTGGTGGTGGCCATGAGAGAACACACGTCATATCCACCCGTCAGCAATATGTGGTTGACAGATAGGCAATTTCACTCCTTTGTGTCCTCCTTCCCTCAGCCGGAGGCTCTGGAGACAGAGCCTACGGCCTTCGACTCTATTCTTCTACAGTCCTCCCCCACTGCTCATACCATCTCGATACTTTACGCTCTCCTCTCAGCTCTCTCCTCCGCGGAGCGTCCGAGTTACAGTATGTCCAGAGGTGGGAGAGTGAACTGAACCTCCCCATTAGCGAGGAGTGGGGGAGATCTTTTGCTCTCTCACAATTTATTTGTAAAATATAAAAGATGGGGGTCACCTCAGGTAAATAGAATAAATTGTGTTCGCCTGTGAAGCCTCAAAAAACTTTAATATCCAAAATGTCCCATAGGGGAAACTTTTTAAAAGCTTTTACCGCTTATCAGTTTTGTGCTAACAGTGATGAATAGCTGTAGAATTATTGCTCTCACTCCAATGTTCGTGGCAACATGTAACATGTGTTGCACAATTTTAGTTTGTGCGCGTAGGCGCAACAATGCGTGTTTGTGTATGTATGTGTGTGCATGTTGAGGGCCAGGGGACTTTTAAAAAAAATAGAATTTTTAAAATTTTATTAGGTTTAATTTTTTTTTTAACCACCTCCCATCCGCCGAATGTTCAGAAATGGCTGAACAGGCGTCTTCTGGATGCAGGTGGGCATCTTTAGACATCTTACATGCCCGCGCACGAGCGGGAAACTGACAGAATTTTAAAACAGCCAGTGATGGCCGTTTACATTCAAGTGGTCCGGCGTTTGTAAAGATGCCCGATTGCTTGTATGCTGCATGTCTCTGTGCGCTCACCTCTTTACCTCTCCTCGTGGTTCCTGTCCCCGCGATCCCGGGCGTTCGATCCGGGATGGACGATGTGGCTCTGTGCACTGAGAACGGACGGAGATCAGTACACGATCGCCCTCCACTCTCCTTCCCAGTCTCTGAATGCAGGAAGTGATGTTTGCTACATCACTTCCGCATTCCTCTGTCACTCGCCGGTACAGAAACCAGAGAGAAGCTGATGAAGCAGATCTGTGCTTCATCAGCTTCTCTGGGGGTCCCAAGGTGACATTAGGGATCTTAGAAATCCCTGATGTCTCCATAGAGGGGACCTGTCACTATAATTTGATATCACATTGGGGGATTCTTATCCCCCGATGTGATAACAATAAAGTGTACAAAAAAAGTTTTTAAAAAATTGGTCACAAAATAAATAAAATATACACACACACACAAGAAAAAAAAACCCACAAAAAAATGTTTAAAGTCCCCCACCCCCACATAGATGCAAAAAAATAAGTTAGGTGCGCCTACAATCAAAAGCGATGATCGCACCAATTACGCAGCACTTGTTACATATCACCACGAATGTTGCAGTTCAAGAGCAATCATTCTAGGGCCATCAATCACTAATAACACTAAACTTATGAGTGTTAAAATATTTTAACCACTTCCTGGCCAGGCCATTTTTCAGTATTTCGTGCTGCAGTACTTTGACTATCATTTATTCCGTCATGCAACGCTGTACTGAAATGAATAATATACCATTTTTTGGGGACAGATAGAGATTTCTTTTGGTGGTATTTAACACTGGGGAGTTTTATTTTTTGCTATATTAAGGAAAAATTATTGAAATTTTTTTTTTTTTTTTTTTTTTTTGAGGGAATATATATGTTCTTAAAATAAAAAATTGTAAAAAGAAAGGAGGAACTATAGTGTGCATCACGCGGAAACAAGTCGCAGGTGGTGATGGATAATTATGCTCAAGTATAACAAGACACTGTGCTTCCGGTAGTGAGTGTGTGGTATATAGATCATTCAATTGAACAAACGAGTACCGGTGGGTACCACCATATGTGGAGGCGAGATGACCAAAGTATGGAGCATACATCTAGCAAAGCCCACCTGGGCGATCTTAGGTGCGGCCCTCAGAGGTAGTCCATTAAATGTGTTAGGTCCGTTGGTACGCTAGACAGGGGAAGAAACGTAGATATGGCGGCACCCCCGTTCCTTTTTCTTAACTGCTGCATGACATTTTTAAAAATAAAATTCCAACATTCCAAAATGTATAGTTGCACCAAAATTTGTATGGTCTCTTATTGTTCATATTTAAGTTTGATAAGTTATCTGACTTTTTTTTGTGTGTATCCTTTCATTGTATTTATGTTTATTACTTAAAATTAGGGATGCACCGATACCGATACTAGTATCGATATCGGTACTCGTACTCGCCCAAATGCTCCAATGCCTAGCCCGATACTTCCTGTATCAGGAAGCCGGGCAGCGCGTCATTTGCGGGCGCTCCTAGTCTTTCTACAAGATATCCTAAAACAGCAGCAAAATGTACACCCCCCAGACAGCAACCTTTAAGTATTTGCAGACTCTCTTACAGGCTAGTTGTGGACCGTTAAGACAAGATGGACAATTTGTGTTGTGGACCTCTAAGCTGAGACCGGCAATTGACTATCAGGACTTTTCTTCAGCTTCCTTCTACAGGCAGCAGGCCTGAAGCGCACTTTTACCATTGATTCCTCACAGGCGGAATGCATGTGGTATCACTTCGCCTGTGACAGGAGGCGGCACTATAGAGGAGGCATTGGCTTATGCGGCTCTGCTCCCTCCGCTGCCGCCTCGCTTCCTCTAGCGCTGGCTTCGTTGGCACCGCTGATTCTCTCCTGCCTCTCCCGCGGCTCTTCAAGTTCCCCCTTATGCCACCACCGGCCCTGGGAACGGTCACAACTAGGTCTTATTTTCGGGGTAGGTCTTATATTTTAGCAATTCCCAAAAATAGTACTAGGTCTTATTTTCGGGGAAACAGGGTATTTTCAGTATTTAGTGCTGCAGTACTTTGACTGACATTTATTCCGTCATGCAACGCTGTACTGAAATGAATTTTATACCATTTTTTGGGGACAGATAGAGCTTTCTTATGGTGGTATTTAATCACCACTTTATTTTTTGCTATATTAAGAAAAAATTATTGAAAATTTTTTTTTTTTTTTTTTATTATGTAGGAAACAATGATTATTACCCATATTTTTGGTAAAATATTAAAGACGGGGTCACGTCGGGTAAATAGACACCAAACAGGTCAAGTTTTAAAATTGCCTGCACCCACGAAAATCGCAAAAAACTACCATACTCAAAATTTACCATAGGCAATGCTTTAAAAGCTTTTACCGCTCATCAGTTTAGTGTTATCAGCGATTGATGGCCCTAGAATGATTGCTCTCATTCCGACGGTCGTGACGATATGTAACATGTGTGGCGTAATGGGCGCAATCGTCATTTTCGCATGTATGCACACCCGACGCATGTTTGCATGCGTGTATGTATGGGTGGGGACTTGAATGTTTTTTTAAATTCTTTTTTATGTGTAACTTATGTGTAAGTTTATGTGTAACTTTAAAAAAAATTGGGGGAAACTTTAATTTTTTTCCTATTTTTTTTTCCTATTTTTTTTTCCACTTAACTTTCTTGCTATCACATAGGGGGCTAAGAAACCCCTCTATGTGATAGCAAAAGATGTGACAGGTCCTCTTTATGGAGACATCAGGGGTCTCCAAGACCCCTAATGTCACCTAGAACCCCCTTGAAGAAGCTGATGAAGCATAAATCTGCTTCATGAGCTTCTCTCCAGCATCTGAAGCTGGAGAGTGACACAAGAATGCGGAAGTGATGTAATATACATCACTTCCGCATTCTGAAAGCGGAGAGGGGACCGGAGGGAGATCGTACCGATCTCCATCTGATCCCCTGTCCAAGATGCACTATGCTGGTCCCGGGCACGCACCGGGCACAGCGGAGCCTAGGACCAGCATGACAGTGGGAGTGGGGGAGCTGCGGAGGAGGGCGCACATACCGGGACCTCATACAAGTGATCCACCAGCTCTATAGCTGGCAGATCGCTTGTATGTTAACAGGCATCGCTGCCTGTTTAAAATTTTCGGACTCTCCCGTGCGGCACGCGCGAGGGGGCGTGGATGTCTAAAGACACCCGCTCAGATCTAGAGAGCTCCCATCCGCCCGTTTTTTTACAACGGCCGGTAAGTGGTTAAAGCATCACCTATGGACAATTTTGGGAATGGTAGTTTTTTGCGATTTTGCGGGCGCGCACAATTTTAAGGCTTCACATGTTTAATGTCTATATACCCCAGGTGACCCCATCTTTTATATTTCACCCAAAATTTTGGTAATAATAAATGTTTCCTAACATAATAAAGGGAAAACAGTTTTTAAAAAAAACTTTTTTCGTTATATAGTAAAAAATAAAACTCCCCAGTGGTGATTAAATACCTCCAAAAGAAAGCTCTATCTGTCCCCAAAAACGATATAAAATGAATTTCAGCAAAGTGTTGCTTGATGTCAGTCAAAGTCCTACTGCGCTAAATATGGAAAAATGGCCTGGACAGGAAGGGGGTGTAAACACCGCGGTCAGCAAGTGGTTAAACACTTTTTTTTACACTAAACTTATTGCTATCACATAGGGGATAACAAACCCCCTATGTAATAGCAGATAGGGTGTGACAGGTCCCCTTTATGGCTAAATTAGAGGCACGGCCCCCCCTTTTTCAAGAGGCCGCAAACGCAGGAGACCCTGGAGGGGACGCATGAGCTCGATGCACAAGGACACATCCATACAAAGTCAAACCCTCGGAGGGAACTCGGTACCCAGATAACAAGCAATTGAGCTGCAAGTTTGAGAGTGACTTGCTAAACTATTGCAGACTTGCCAAGCTTCACAATTTTGTTGCACAATTACAGCAAGTCTGCATTGCAAGTCTCCAGACCAGCGACCGTGCAGAGCTCTTGCTAAGACCTGCAGGACTCTTGCTGTAGACTTGCCAAGCAAATTTGCTACAAATTCAAAAAGTGTCAACTAGAACTTGTGATGGAAGTGTTCTGCAAGTCTACAACATGCCAGGAATATGTGCAGCAAGTTAACAAAAATTACAACTTCACCCTGCCACAGGAACATTTCTAGGATTGAATGTAGTGTTATGAAGTCGTTGAAGGATGACAATAGCATAATTATAAAGCCAGCTGATAAGGGGGGAGCCGTGGTAATAATGAGCTACACTGACTACAGAACAGGGATGATAACCATGCTAATGGGGATGATACGAGTAACGCCCCCACCACCCGGTCAATCATTAATGAGACTTTGAGGGAACTCACCTCATTGATATTGGGGTAGCAAGTGGCTGGGTCAGTAAAGAAATGTCTGAATTTTTGCTTAATGTAAACGCTCGTACCCTAGTGATTTATGGCCTGCCCAAGATACACAATGGCACGGATCCCCTGAAGTTTACACCAATTGTATCTGGCACTGATTCCGTGACACAACCGCTAGCACAAGTGTTGGACTTTTTTCTACAGCCACTGGTCAGGAACTTACCTGCGTTTATTAAGGACACAGAGGATAAACTTACTCAATAACCCACTGTAGAAACAGGATGGCTGTTTGCAACCAAGGACATATCTTCCTTGTATACTAACATCCCCAATGAAGCTGGATTGGTTGCTATGGAATTTTTTCTGGTAAAAGATAAAGCTTAGGAATGGCCAGTTGAGTTTACTGTCCAATGCATGTGTTTCATATTGGAACACAATTTCTGTTTGACCAGAAAATATATTTGCAGACCAAGGGCACTGCAATGGAGAGCTCAGCAGCTCCCTCCTTTGCTAACTTGTTTGTGGGTTTCTTAGAAGAAATGAACATCTCAAAGTCAGAGATGTACAAAACGCATGTTGTCTGCTGGAAAAGGTTTATAGATGATGTATTTGTCATTTGGAATGGGGATGCACCCCAATTCCATGATTTTGTAATGTATTTGAATAACATTTTTGCAGGTATTATCTTTATTCCTGAGATTTCAGACCAAGGAGTAGCTTTCGTGGATGCTTTTGTCTCCATACATGCACACCAAATACATACCTCAATTTATTCCAAACCCACTGATAGGAACACTATTCTCCATTACAAGAGCTCACACCCCAAACATCTCCGTGACAACCTGCCCATATCACAATTCCTACGAGTTATGAGGATTTACTCAGATCCTGACACATGTGAGGTTCACATTGAAAATATGCGCCAGAAATTCCTCCAAAGGGGCTATCCCGACCGCGTAGTTGACAATGTCCTATCACGTGCCAAAGCAAGAGCACAATGTGAGAGGGTACCTAAAGACACCAATAGAATCCTATAATGATTTGTCCCATATGAGGACAACATTGAAAAATATGAACATCTTACAGGCTGATAAGATTTTGGTACCAGGCATCCAGACAGCACCATTACAGGTGTATAGACATGATAGAACACTACAGGATCACCTCATACAGGCTGACCCCAGAGAGAAATACACCAAAAGGGCATTCAAAATTGCAAACAGGATAAGCTGCTATAGATGTTATAATTGTAACATATGTAATGCCCTTATTAAAAAGGGGAACAATGCTAGTTTACTATTGGCTATTGCAAATTGAAATAGCCAATAGTAATGTCCCAATGCTTTTCAATGGGAAAATTCTCTTTTTTTTTCTATTCTGATATCGATCGTGTCAGAATAAAGAAAAACATACACAGCACTGTTTCTCTCCTGGGTGGCCGGGAGCGGGAGGCTCCCAGCAGCAGAGCCGCCTAGCACACTCACCAGCCAGCATGCAAAAAAAACAAAACCTGTCTAAGCGCTAAGGTTAAAAAACAGAGGTTTTAGATACCAGAATATGTGAAAGCTGCACCATCTTGTAGCACATGTAGCAAAAGATAAAATTGGGTGCAGATTCGCCAGGAGGCAGCCCATCCTCTTTAAAAGGCACAGGGATGGGGGGGCGTGGCCTGGACATGGCGCCGAGCAGCAGCTAATTGCCAGAGCTCTGCAGACCCGGGAGATATTTTTTCAGTGGATCTTCCTCCCTCCCACCCCACTAACCCATGAAGCGGACCGGGAAGGCACCGAAGACACCCCGTGCCCCCACGAGCCAAAAAAAGCAGTCCAGGATGGAAGCGTATGTGTCCCCCCAGGACTCGAGGCCTAAGCCGCGTGCGCAGCCCCGGACACACGCACACTCCACCCCGACGGGACATACCCGAACCTCTCCTCATCATGACGCCTCCGGCATCTCAGACGAGGCAACGCTTCCACTCCAGCCGCCATCCCCGACCTTCTCCTCACCTGGCACGGGATTGGATGTCCCCTCACCGCGGACGTGGGCGCCAGTCTCCCCGCTAGGCCGCCCGGGCCTAGGAGTAGACCCAGAGCTCCGGTCTCTCCTAGCAGCTCTCCCGACGCGGGCCGACATGCAGGGGGTGATCAGCTGGCGTCATCACTCGGATAAGACCTGGCGGAGGTACGTGCGGGGGTGGAGCGGAATGAGAGGAGACTGGAGGTGCTGGAGGATGCAGATAGGACCCTGGAGAACAAGGTGGCATGCCTGGAGGCCTCCGTTCTACACCAACAGACCCATATGGCCCAGATGCAGCTGCGGCTGGAGGACTCAGAAAACCGTAACCGCCGCAACAACTTGCGGTTGCGGGGAATCCCAGATGCCACAGGGGGGCCTGAGTTGAGAGGGGCGGCCACGGCCATATTCAATTCCTTACTAGACAGACCCCCGACGGAGCAGATTGAGCTAGAACGAGTACACAGGACCTTGGGTCCTATGGGGGCTGATACCAACAGACCCAGAGACGTCTTGTGCAGAGTACACTTTTTTAACATCAAAGAGGAGATACTGCGGAGAGCATGGAGACAGGGGACGGTGGATTTTGATGGAGCGGAGGTCCTGATCCTTCCTGATAAAAAAGGCACAGGGACACAAAAGGGACCCCGCACATCACAATGGCAGCTGAGACCCCCATGTGTGTCACCGCACCAAATCAGTCAAGCAAAACAAATGGCAAATGCACTCATTAACACATAACCAGCTTTCGAACAAGGTGCACATTGAAGGGCTTTATACATTATAACAGCAAAAAGTTTCCCAGCACACTCGCCAGACAGCATGCAAAAAAAAAAACAGTCTTACCACTAAGGTTAAAAACAGAGGTTTTATATACACGTCTTCTGCAAAATATGTGAAAGCCGCACTGCCTCGTCAAGGCTTCTCTGTGTAGTGCGGTCCTAACTCTAACCTATGAGAGTTTCCATCTTGGAGCCCATGTAGCAAAAGAAAAAATTGGGTGCAGGTTCACCAAGAGGCAGCCCAACCTCTTTAAAAGGCACAGGGACACAAAAGGGACCCCGCACATCACAACGGCAGCTGAGACCCCTAGTGTGTCACCGCACCAAATCAGTGACACACTGGGGGTCTCAGCTGCTATTGTGATCACTCTAATCAAAATGGTGAAGCGGAATGGAAAAAATTGCATACTTATAGAAATGGCCAGATGCATGCTGTCAGACTAACTTAGGACTTAGGTAGCCAACCTACCTAAGAAGTACTGGGTAGAAGCAGTCATGACTGCAACATACATGCAGAACAGACTACCATCAAAAGCCATTAAAAGCACCCCATTTGAAATGTGGCATAAATCAAAGCCTAGTCTAGGGCACATCAGAGTGTTTGGATGAAAAGCTTATGCCTATATTCCCAACGAGAAACGATCCAAGTTGGAGAACACAGCCATTCAGGGTATTCTGAAGGGCTATAGTGAACAAAGTAAGAGATCGAATCCTCCACTCAAAGACTGACAAAATGACAATAAGACACAGCATTTATTTCAATGAGAACCCATCACCAGAAACAATGATTCCCGGGAAGTTGTGAAGGAGTCAAAACAAGAGGTGGAATTCACAATGGATAAGTCACGTTCCATGTTAAATTCTGCTGAACAATCTAAAATTAAAAGATCCACTTGGGCAACAAAGGGAATACCACCCCGCAATCTGTCATATACTGCTAATACACAGCATACTCGAACCAACATCGTGTGATGACATAGAAAAATTACCAAAACATGAAGGCAATCAATGGAGAAATAAATCACTCCTAGAAAATAAATCCTGGACACTCAAAAGCAAGCTATTACCAACATGTAATATTGCTCATTAGAAGAAATGACTGTGGATGCACTCACCAAGCCATTGTCAAAGGATCTTTACAGTTTCCTTCGAGAGAAGCTAAACATCATATAGCAGGTCCTGGCAGGGGACGTGTCCTGACCAGGATGGCGGCTGGTCGTGTTTAGTGTGAGCTCCGCGCTACCCACCTGTATATAGACATCCTGACTACTCGTATACCACTCCAAAATACCGACAATGATACGAAAGAAGACCAGAAAGCAAGGGGCGCCAAAGACCCCTGCCGTGAGCTCAATCCAGCGCTTCCTAGCGTCTGAGATGCCATCTCAATCACGGAGCCCAGCTTCCCGCCCAAGCCTCTCTCCCAGATTGTCTCCGCGTGAGAGAGACACGGACTTACCAGTCACCGGATCTGAGTCGAGAGGTGAGCTGGAACATACTATAACATCACCTATGGATGAGTTGATGAGAACTCTCCCTACTAAAAACGAACTGGCAGAAATGTTCTCCTGACTTGAGCAATCCCTGAAGATGGACATTATGGCCCTCAAGGGGGATAGGACGCACCTGCTCCACCGAGTGGAAGACTGAGAATCCTGCTTAAGACTCTCACTTGGTGGCGATCAGGGCCCTCCAAACTCAGGTACACTCGCTGAACCATGCACAACGCACAACCTCTTACCGTATAGAGGATCAGGAGAATAGGGGTCATAGGAACAACCTGCGGATTTGTGGCCTACCTGAGGCCACAGCAGACCCAGACCTGGTGGGCACGCTACAAGGCATTTTTAACACCATACTGGGTATACTACCCTCCACTCCTTTGATGTTTGATAGCACCCACCGCGCTCTCCGCCCACGTGGTATGGCGTCCGATGCACCGCGGGATGTCATCTGACGAATACACTATTATGTGGATAAAGAGAATATCCAGCCACTAATGGACTTTGATGGTGCCCATATCCAGATATACCCAAACCTAGCTCGGGAAACCCTTGTACGGTGCAGGCCTCTGTGTCCGCTTTTGGAAACTCTTAAACAAGCGGGTATCAATTACAGATGGGGTTTCCCGTCTTGCTTAATAGCTCGCAAGAATGGGAAAACGGCAATCCTCCGATTTCCAGAAGATCTGCTGCAATTTTGTGAAATTCTCTCCCATCAATCTACCCCAACTACCGGGATGGCAGGAGTCAATACTGATTATTGACCCCCTCACGAATACTGCCTGGCTACCTGCAAATTCCTCCTCGCAGCAGACCCGTCGGCCAACTTGAATGCCCTCTTCTCTCTCCAGTATCTGGTGAGCATGTTTGTTGTGTTTTACCCTATCCCAGGCATGCTGCCCTTCATACTCCATGAGTTCTTACAATAGTTGAGTACCTACAGAAAAGCACTCGAGTTAGGGTAACAGCCTGTCAACACCTTTTGGTACTTTTATACGGGATGTCTTGATTTTACTGTTTATTTATCAGACCGCCGGGTGCCCCACCGTTTTGCTAGGTGGGAACATGCGGCCGTCTTTAATATCGTACAGGTGGTGCGCGTGGGGGCCTGTTGATGTGACCCTCCTTCTGTTTGGCCCTGTATATAGGAACGCACGACAGACGGTGGCCACACGGCTCAGCCATGTTCCCCACGATGTGCGACAATAGCTCTAATGAGCTCGCACTAGTCCAGCATTTGGACTTAGGTAATGATTGCATATGTTGTATACCTTACCTGTTGCAATATACGTTTTTACTGTCTCTTAAATCTATGTCTTTTTATTCTTCTTCTCTCTCACCCTCTTTCCCTTCGCTTCCTCCCCCCCTCTTTTCCTTGCCCCGGGGGACGTCCGGCACAAATACTAGTGGTAAGAATTATGTTTTACTTCTGAATGCCGATGGCCAACCTTAACATTCTAACTTATAACATCAGGGGTCTTAATACCCCTGCCAAAAGACACCAACTTATGCATGAACTGCGGCGACTTCGCTGTGATATAGCTCTCCTTCAGGAAACGCATTTATCCCACCATACTCATGTACGTCTATCTTCCCTGTATTACCCGTCACCCGTCGTGGTACTATAGTACCTCTGACTCGAGTAACTCTAGGGGTGGCGATCGGCATCCATAAGAATGTTAAATTTAGACATGTATCTACAATGGCAGATCATGATGGGAGATCTCTCTTTCTTAAAGGAACGATTGACAACCATTTGTTTACACTTGTTTCTGTTAATGCCCCTAATAAAGCCATGACCACATTTCTCTGCAGGACGCTCCGCCTCCTGTCGGATTATCAGGAAGGCGCAGTCATTTTTTCAGGAGATATTAACCTCCACATGGACCCTTCCCTTGATTCATCTTTGGGATGCTCGGTGGAGCAGGTGCGTCATCTCCCCCTTGAGGGCCATAATGTCCATCTTCAGGGATTGCTCGAGTCGGGAGAACATTTCTGCCAGTTCGTTTTTAGTAGGGAGAGTTCTCATCAACTCATCCATAGGTGATGTTTAAACGACTCAAATCTATCAAAGCACTATTACACACGTTGCAACAGATTGATGTCTGGAGAATACATCACCCTCGAGATAGGGATTATACTGTTTACTCACCGGTACATAATACATACATACTCACACTGTTAGACTATATCTTTGTAGATCACTACCACCTCGGGATTATACAGGATGCAACTATCCTTTCCGCTACCCTCTCAGACCAATCCTAGAATCACAGAATTGTTCACGGCCAACTATATGACCCTGCTAAACGATATTAACAGGAACCTCAATACCTTGTTTAATCACCGCCCATGTATTTCTCTCACTGGCCGGATAAATGTCATTAAGATGACAATATTACCACGGACACTGTACACATTTTAAACTGTACCCATCACATTACCTACCTTTTACTTGCATGCCCTTAAGTCGGTTGTCAGTCACTATATCTGGAGACGATTTCCCGCCAGGATCTCTCATGGAGTCCTAACTAGGACTCGATATCAGGGAGGTTTAGAATTACCAGACTTTAACTGCTTCTACCAGGCTGTTGCGCTTGATATAATGTTAGATCTGCACTTTCACACTAAGTCTAAACGATGGGTGGAGTTGGAGAACTCACTTGCTGATCAAATTATAAATCGACCATCTGTTGGATACCCCAGAAATATTGGAAACTACACTCCCTAATCTCCCCTCTCACTCGCCATACCTTGAATATTTGGAATTCACTATA
The DNA here is from genome assembly GCF_000935625.1 of Nanorana parkeri. NCBI lineage: Eukaryota > Metazoa > Chordata > Amphibia > Anura > Dicroglossidae > Nanorana > Nanorana parkeri. Next base: position 54,002 of record NW_017308295.1, on the reverse strand, counting down.
TGCTCGGCTGATAGGTCAATATAACTCCCCTATAATGCCAGTGATTGATCACTTGTTTATCCCACCTGGAATACACAATACAGGCTTCCTTAAATGGATGACCCACTCTACCCTAAAGCTTTTTCAAGTATATGATGGATACAGGCCACGCTCACTCCAATATCTTCGAGAACAATGGGGGACTTACCCTTTTGATACGTGGACACACAGGCAATTATCTCACTTTATTTCCTCACTCCCAAAACCGTTACGCACTATCTCTGACCTCACACCCTTTGAAAAACTACTCTTCTCTTCTGATCCCCCGCGTCATGGGATATCTCAACTTTATATGATGCTACTAGATCACCAATCCAATTTGTTTCCATCATACCTGAAACAATGGGAACAGGAGCTTGAGACTACCTGGACTGATTAGCAGAAACAAAAATTACTTTGTCTCAATTCTATTACATCTATCAGTACCCTGGTGACCACAACAACGTTCTGATTCGCGGCACGATGGTATTACACACCTGAACGCATACATAAAATGCATCCTTCCAGGTCGGAGCTTTGTTGGAGAAACTGTGGCAACATCGGTACTTATGCACATATGTGGTGGTCTTGTCCTAAAATTCAACCTTTCTGGGCCCAGGTAGTAGGCCAGATTGAGTGGATTACTACTGTTGCACTATCTATGGATCCGATGTCATGTCTCCATCTCACGAACCTCCCGATTATGGTCTACAAACGATCGCTGGTACTTCACCTACTGAACGCTGCAAAGACCCTGATACCAGAATAAAACTACTAGTCCAACTATGAGAGAATGGTATAACAGAGTAGAATATTACAGATTGATGGAGGAACGGATGTCCATTCGGAGGGACACCTTTAAAAATTTGAATCCATCTGGCAACCGTGGAATGATTTCACACGATCCCCTGGATACCTACAGAACATTAGATAGAACGGTCACATACCAATACAACTGTCCATTCAACTGAAACAGTGACTAAATAGCACATACTTTTCACTATGTGAGAATACGATGACTCAGACTGGTAGACTCCTAACTGGTAATATCAAGGCAGTTCAATGGGATCCTCGCCAGGATTGCCGGATGTTCTCCACATCCCTCCCTTCACTTCCCCCTTCCCTATCCACTCTTATATTTCCTAAACTTTTTTCTTTTTTTTCTCTTTGATTTCTTTTCCTGTTCTGCTGTTTTTTCCTTCTTACTTATTCTTGGTTGTAATCTTCCACTTATAAGGTACATGAGCAAACAACCTCATTCTTCATGTTTGACATATGAATGAAATGTTGTCGATGTTATTTATGTCTGACTTGGTCAGCTGTACCTTGATGCACAACTACAAACTACTGTATGTTAAATTCTAATTTGTTTGAAAATCAATAAGAATTGAATATTTTAAAAAAAAACATCATATAGCAATGCATTTGCTGTTGAGAAGGTATGTTGGAAATGCAACAGCATATATATTATTGTATTACTTGTGTAATTGTGTCGTTTGAGCTGTAGATGGTGCTGTAGTGCAATGTTAGTCTCTATGCTTACTTATTTATGATATATACATAAAGTTCTCTCTGTATGCTGTATTATGCTATATTGTGATGTAATATTCTCCTAAGCAAGTAAAACTACATTCAGCATTCCTCAAGATCTCAGTGCTTCATCTAAACACATAAACAATAATAACTACAGCACAGGATATAGCAACATTACAGGAAGACCTAAATAAAATAGGGGGATGGGTGGAGACTTGGCTGATGAGGTTCAACATTGAAAAATGCATTTGGTGATACAAATGTGCAGGCGGTGACAAACTGATTTAACTCAGATCAAGATGACACGTGGGCACAATTTAAGATGAGAGAAAGGGTATTTTAATCTAAAATTTTGCAGGGGGTATAAGCAAACATATAAGCATATACATACTCGTGGTATAGTTAATTTAAAACACACACATACATAGGTTAGATTGGATTGACCTGTGTCTTTTTTCCAACCTTATTAGCCATGTAACTTTGTAAGAATCAAAGAACAAAATCAAGAGACTGGACAACCAGAACTGTCTGAAATGTTCTAGAAACATAGATTACAGACAGGTGTTTACAATAGAAAAAAATTACTGACATGAATATATTATATATAATTTTACACATCATATTATTTACATACATATAATTTTGTATTTTTATTGTTTTTTCCTTATAAGGCTGCCCCTGCCCTGGTTAAGTCAGCATAGGCAGGGGCAGTCATACAAGCTGGGTACTTCAGTCTTAGACTGAAACATTATCTTGTCCCTATGCAAAAATAAACAATGGGTTCTTAGCAAGTTAAAGCCACAAGCTCAGACACTGGACTTGCATTGGTGATAACTATAAGGAATCCTACCTTGCAGGTGAGGGTAGAGAAAGTTCTTCTTATTCAAGGAATGACAGGCGAATAGTCTTTGGAACAATCCAAAAGAGCAGACACATGGCCATTGATAGTGCTGAGAGCAAAATTCTTATCCAGATGCATCTATTTTTCCACCTGTCACAACTCTTTATATCTTTTTTCTCTTTATTACAGATTAGGTCTGTAAAAAGGGTTATTGGCCACAGTGTTATTTACAGCTTAACCCTGACCAAATCCAGTTTCTGAATCTCAGGAACCAGAGCTCCTGCTGGTAGTACAGTGGTCCTTGGGCCTGAGGGATGTAGGGCCAGTGTGCACTACCAGGTGTCTCCCATCAGTCCGCAGATCCCAGTAATTAGTCTCTATGTGATACTGGCTGCTGGGATGGTATATAGTAGATGTAGGAATTGAAGTGCCACTGTAAGCAACATGCCCATTCCGCGCATGCGCCAAGTACCGCTAAGAAGAAGAATACGCGCATGCGCACAACAACCATTTCCCATCGAAAGACGCGCAGTATGGCGCACCGGAAGTGATGCGCAGATGGAGCGAGTTCTAAGAAAAACGCGCCAAAGGCGCACAGGAAGTGACGTATTTGATTAGTGCACTTCCCTATTTAAACCGAACCAGCCTGTCACTTACTTACTGGATTGTCTTATCAGCTCCTGTCTGTGTTGTGTCTCCTGTTTCCTGTCTTGAATATTAGATTGTCGTTTGCCTGGATTTTGACCCGTTCCTGCCTCAACTACCTGCCTTGATTGCCGCCTTCCTTTTTGACCCTGGACTGTTTTTGATTACTCTTCTGCCTCTCCCTTCGGTACTGTATCTGACCCCCTGGATTTTGACCTCGGCTTGCCTCGACTTTGATTTCCGGATTACCCTTCTACTTACGGTTTCATAACTACTGGCACTCGTGCCACTCGGCGCCTGCCTGGCCTCTGTCACCATCCTCAAAGGCCATAAGACACGAGGTGCAAGGGAAGCCTCCTCAACCATCCAGTCTCCAGACCAGGTTCGTAATAGCCACACTAATTAAAATAGTCCAGAAAAAACTTTATTCTAATAGGATCAGGGAACAATCGAGCAGAATAGCCAACACATTTCAGGGATCCAAAAACACTCTCTTTGTCAGGGCTTAGTGAGTGAAATCATGTATGTTGACTACAATCTCTGCAGCTTAAAGTTTGTATTGAACTGTGATGGCAAAGCTTCTGGCTTATCAGCAGCTTGTTTGGCATATAGCTCAACCCAGAGAAGGTAGCCTTCTATCAGCATATCTCACTCCTGAATATAAATTTGAAAATACTGACATTGATTACGACAGGAAGATTGAAGGGAGTGGTCAAAGATCTGGTGCACAAAAACCAGTTGGGTTTTATGCCTGGCCGGTCAGTTTATAAGAACATAAAACATAGTGGTATTACAATATTTCTATAATTTAGATACACAGAGAGCGAATGAGGGTGACCACCTCTCAGCCATGGTCTCCTTGGTGGATGCCAAGAAGGCTTTTGTCAATACATATTGGAAATACATTGATAATACAATAGGGAGCTTTGAATTTAAAAATAAATTCCTGGGCTGTATTAGAAGACTATAATAAAGAAATGAGTGCCTACAAAATAATAATGTCTCTGAGCCTATAAGAATTTAAAGGGGAGTGCAACAGGGTTGTCCCCCACTCACCCCTTATTTTCACTTTGGTCAGATCCTAGAGGGTTGAGAACTCACTCTATATTCCGTGTTACAACGATGAGCCAAGCCCCAGTGCTGGCACAAGGGAGTAAGTCACATAAGCCTAGCAGTGGTAGATAGTTTATTGCTCCTGGTAGTGAAATTAAATAGTATGCATAGTCATAGCTAATCATTGAACAACACACCATTGCTAAAATAGCCCCTAAGCCTAAGGGTAGAGCACAAATCATTAATCAAAGCACACGTGATAAACAAAATGTGCTAGAAATAACTAGGGATAGCGCTACAGAACCATTATCCTGTGAATGATAGTATGATCACTACTTCGACCTTTGGGAAGCCGGTGGCAGGAAATTCCATTCTGTGAGCCACTAGGGGGAGGGCATTCATTTATTTTTTTAGCAATGCCCAGAGTTTTTCTTTAAGGGCAGTCTTAAAATTTTAAAAATAACTTGAAAACCCGGCTGATGGTGGAGATGGATTTTGCTGCTTGCTGGTACCAGGTTGCAGTCCCCAGGATTGCCCTGCCAAGGGATGAGCAAGGGCAGGAAGGCTCCAGTGAGTACCATTAGAGATACTTCTGAAAGTCCTGGCTGGGATTCCAGAGCAGATCTGTAAAACCCAGCAGGGACTTTACGAGTACCATAATATGCCCCCCCCCCCAACCCCTTATGGGCAGTCTCCAGATGCCCCTAGGGTCAGGCTTTACTTTCTGTGCACAGTGAAAACAAAATAACAAATATAGTTTCATGGACATTGTTTGCAAGTTCTCATAAGTTTTCTTCAGAGCCATACCCCTTCCTTTGAATGAAGAGGGGAAGTAGATATACACTATATTACCAAAATTATTGGGGCACCCCTCCAAATCATTGGATTCAGGTGTTCTGTGAAATTTCCTTGCTACTAAATATTCCATGGTCAACTGTTAGTGGTATCATAAAAAAATGGAAGCAACTGGGAACAACAGCAACTTAGCCACGAAGCGAGGTCAGCACATGCTGAAGCGCACAGTGCGCAGAAGTCGCCAACTGTCAGCAGAGTCAATAGCTACAGACCTCCAAACTTTGTGTGGCCTTCAGATTGGCACAACAACAGTGCATAGAGAGCTTCATGAAATGGGTTGCCATGGCCCAAGCACCTGCATCCAAGCCGTACATCACCAAGTGCAATGCAATGGTGTAAAAGCACGCCGCCACCGGACTCTAGAGAAGTGGAGACATGTTCTCTGGAGTTATGAATCACGCTTCTCTGTCTGGCAATCCGATGGTCGTGTCTGGGTTTGGTGGTTGCCAGGAGAATGGTACTCACCTGACTGCATTGTGCCAAGTGTAAAGTTTGGTGGAGGGGGGATTATGGTGTGGGTTGTTTTTGTCAGGGGTTGGGCTTGGCACCTTAGTTCCAGTGAAGGGAACTCTTAGAGTATCAGCATACCAAGACATTTTGGACAATTTCATGCTCCCAACTTTGTGGGAACAGTTTGGGGATGGCCCCTTCCTGTTCTAGCATGACTGTGCACCATTGCACAAAGCAAGGTCCATAAGGACATGGATGAGTGAGTTTGGGGATGAGGAAATTGACTGGCCCGCACAGAATCCTGACCTCAACCCCGGTAGAACACCTTTGGGATGAATTAGAGCGGAGACTGCGAGCCAGGCCTTCTCGTCCAACATCAGTACCTGACCTCACAAATGTGCTTCTGAAGGAATGGTCAAACATTCCCATAGACACACTCCTAAACCTTGTGGACAGTCTTCCCAGAAGAGTTGAAGCTGTTTTAGCTGCAAAAGGGTGGGCCACCTCAATATTGAACCCTACGGACTAAGACTGGGATGCCATTAAAGTTCATGTGTGTGTAAAGGCAGGCGTCCAAATACTTTTGGCAATATAGTGTACCTGAAAAGGGGTCTGGAGTTACCATTTTTAATTAAGAAACATGGAACACAGGGTGGACCCTTAATGAGTCTGAAAGCGAAAGCGTAACCGCTACTGGATTGAGAATCTCCAGGATGGGGAAATGGCCAATGAACCTGGGGCTCAGCATCTTATAGGGAGTTGGCAGTGGAAAGCAACACCAGGTCTCCCGGATTAAAGACAGGACCTTTTCTCCTTTTCCTGTGTCTGCCTCTGCTTTGGCCCAGGACTGAGCTTGAATAAGAGTCTCTCGCAAATACTTTAGGTTCACATTCAGGGAGACTAAACTATCCTCTACATCAGGAACTGAGGATTTAAAAGAGCAATTAGGCAAGGTGGCAGGGTGAAAACCATAATTGGCAAAAAATGGTCACTGTGAGGCAGCAGCATGCAAGATGTTGTTGTATGTAAACTCGGCCATTAGAAAAGTCTGGTTAGTCTGCTAAGTTTGGCCGTTCGACTGAAGGTGATACAAGGAGACATAAATCTTTAGCTTTCTGCATAACTCTCACCAGAACTTTGAAGTGAACCAGACCACCCTATCCAACACAGTGGGGTCTATTCACTAAGCTGCTGAGGGCAGCCAAGTGAATGACCGATCTGAAGTGAATGAGCCGAACACTTACTTTGTTCACTATAGCCCATCAGAATACCCTGAATGGCTGTGTTCTCCAACTTGGATCGTTTCTCGTTGGGAATATAGGCATAAGCTTTTCATCCAAACACTCTGATGTGCCCTAGACTAGGCTTTGATTTATGCCACATTTCAAATGGGGTGCTTTTAATGGCTTTTGATGGTAGTCTGTTCTGTAGGTATGTTGCAGTCATGACTGCTTCTACCCAGTACTTCTTAGGTAGGTTGGCTACCTAAGTCCTAAGTTAGTCTGACAGCATGCATCTGGCCATTTCTATAAGTATGCAATTTTTTCCATTCCGCTTCACCATTTTGTTCAGAGTGATCACAATGGCAGCTGAGACCCCCAGTGTTTCACTGATTTGGTGCGGTGACACACTAGGGGTGTCAGCTGCCGTTGTGATGTGCGGGGTCCCTTTTGTGTCCCTGTGCCTTTTAAAGAGGTTGGGCTGCCTCTTGGTGAACCTGCACCAAATTTTTTCTTTTGCTACATGGGCTCCAAGATGGAAACTCTCATAGGTTAAAGTTAGGACCGCACTACATAGAGAAGCCTTGACGAGGCAGTGCGGCTTTCACATATTCTGCAGAAGACGTGTATATAAAACCTCTGTTGTTAACCTTAGTGGTAAGACTGGTTTTTTTTTGCATGCTGTCTGGTGAGTGTGCTGGGAAACTTTTTGCGGTTGTAATGTATAAAGCCCTTCAATGTGCACCTTGTTCGAAAACCGGGTATGTGTTAATGAGTGCATTTGCCATTTGTTTTGCTTGACTGATTTGGTGCGGTGACACACATGGGGGTCTCAGCTGCCATTGTGATGTGCGGGGTCCCTTGTGTGTCCCTGTGCCTTTTTTAAAGGGGTTGGGCTGCCTCCTGGCGAACCCGCACCCAATTTTATATTTTGCTACATGTGCTACTTGAATATCCGAATGCCGCTGAGCGGCATTCGGCTTGGCTGTTCTGCTCGGTCCCTCAGAGGGATGAGCGTATCCACTACAACAAAGACAGAGTTGTAAGCTTCTGATAGTGAAAGTTCCACTATAAAGTCCATCATAAGCATGCTCCATGAATGAGTCGGAATTTAAAATAGTCTAAGAAGAGCCAACAGTTTAGTCCTGCAGCTTTTGGAACAAAAACTTTGCCCTCATGCAGAAGTAGGTAATCAGCGTGGTGGAGATTGAGTTCACAATTAGCAGGGTAGATCTTTGACATTTCCTTGATTTGGTTCAGCGGCCTGGGTTGAATCATAATAAAGTTCTTGTCAGAGCAAATGGTATTGTATGAACAGGAACTGAACCTAGAAAAGAAGCTGACCCATTTAGCGTGGTGAGGTTGAAGGCATTTGGCAGTTCTTAAACATTCCACAGTTTTGTGATCATTGAAGATCACGCTGAGATGAGCTGCTCATTCAGGCAATTAACACCATGGTCCGGGTTAGTAAACAGGAAACAACTGCAGTATAAAGTGCTTTGAACCAATAGGGAAGCTGATTTGAAGACACAGCGCCAGCCCCTTGCAGAGATGGTGCTTAAATACCAGTAGTTGTCAGTACACAGAAACAGGTGACAAGATTATAGGCTTGGGTTGAGGCAGGCGGCTAGCACAGAGTGGTGAGATGGTCCGGGTCAGTACCAATAGGGTTGCCACCATATCTTCAAGCCAAACCTGAACACTGTAGCGCCTCGCGGCAATTTTTACACTATGCGTATATTTTGTAAATAAATAACATTGGAGTTAATCACAATGTATCACAAATCATATGGAGTTAATTACAACTTGCCCGTGTGCCACAGGTCCCCTGATATGCATTCTGTACATATAAACGATGCCCCCATAAAATGCCAGTGTGCCACACTCCTTAACCGATATCCCAAACGTAATGGGTGCTCGTAATGACTGCGGATGGCACTGCTCACAACAGAACTCCAATACAGATGTCGCCAGCACCAAGATTCCATGTTAGTGCAAATTAGGGATGCACCCATACTAGAGCTGCACTGAAATGGAAATTTCAAAACCGAAACCGAAATTAAAAAAAATATATTTTTAATTTTTTAAAATATTTTATTTTTATTTTTAATAAACTTTTACATTTTTTATTTTCATTTATTTATTCATTTTTTATTAAATATTTTAATTTTTTTACTTTACTTTTAGGGGCTTCGTGGAAATATTAGGGGTCTAAACAGACCAATGATATTTCTCTTTTAAAATAGAAAAAGAGATTGAGAACACCGAGTCCTCAGAGAACACAAAATCCTCAATCTTTTTTCTCTAGCCCCTGTTATAAATTAACAGGAATCCTCTATACTGAGTGTTCCTGTTGATTTATAACATGAGGACAGAGTATGTTTACTATAACCACAATCATGAATGAACAGGAGGCGATATCGATATAGATCACTCCCCATTCAATCATAATTGGTGATGTAGTAACCATACTCTGTCCTCAATTATTTACAAACACGCAGCGATCACTGATCACTAACTGCTTGTACCCACTCTGCTTCTTGACAGCTGTCACAGGAGCCTGAGCGAGCGGTGCGGGAGGAGAGCTCAGCCTCCTTTGACAGCTCTGCGTGTCTCCGCCCACATCGCCCTGCCGATCTGTGACAGGAGGCTGAGCGGTGCGGGGAGGAGAGACGCCAGACGCTCACTAGGCTCTCCTCCTGCGGCGCTCGGCCGGCTGTCACACTTTCTCTCCTCCCCGCTGAGACACAGAGCAGCGCCCAGCAGGGAACGAAAGCAGGGATGTGCCGCTATATCGACAGAAAAATTGCACTTTCTGCATTCAGCCAAAAGTGCCATTTTCGGACGATATGTTTCAGTGGCCAAAATATCGGTGCATCCCTAACCGATACCATTTTTTTGGTATAGAGTACGAGTACCGGTATTTTTGTTTTGGTACTCGCCGATACCAAGTACCGACACTGGTGCCTTGTGCCCCTTTTATCAAGAAGTGTGATGCCGTTGTTCAAGTGAAAGAACACTGGCTTCAGAGGCTACCTAGCTTCCTGACCAAATCAAGAAGAGGGGCTGCAAGTCATGATGTCAACCCGCTTTCTGATTGGCTAGGAAGCCGGCTTTACTTTTTTCTAGGTAGCGTGGCTTCCTGACCAATCAGGAGGCAGGGACGCGACTCATGATGTACCACCCGGCTTCCTGGTTGGTTAGGAAGCCAGGCTGCCTACCAACAAGTGAAACAGGCTTCCTAGCCAATCAGGAAGCCAGGAGGTGGGTCATAACCCACCACCTGACTTCCTGATTGGAAAGGAAGTCAGCTGTATGCTTCCTTGGCATTGCCGGTCAGAGGAACATCTCCCTCTGACCGGAAGTTCCGGTATCGGGGAAGGTATCGGAGCATTTGCACGAGTACAAGTACTCTCCCAAATACTCAGTATCGGCACCGATATTAGTATCGGTACATCTATAGTGCAAATCCATTTTATTGATAGTTGTCATTCAAATGACAAACGCATTTCTGAGTCTGATGAAGGGGACCCTGCACGGCCTCAAAAGCGCTTGTCGATTGAACGATAACGATCAATAAAATGGATTTCGTACTAACATGAAATCTGGACATCAGTTTTAATGATATGTATTATTGCACAGAAAAGATGCCCCCACAAAACATGTCACAGGTTACCTGTGGCATTTTTTAATGGGGGCATGTTTTATGTGCAATACTAACAAGCGCCGTGCAAGCCACCCCCTCCCTTTTCAATTAACATTTTTTATTAACCACTTTAATTAAATGTTTTAAATACCTTTTTTAGAAGTTCAGAGGTCCAGGTGTGCAGAAGGACGGCGTCAGTACCAGAGGTCCCAGACGAAAAGAAGAAGAAACCGCTCCAGTGTCCAGTCCATGTCTAGTCCGGATAATTATTTCTCCCTCGCTCCCTCTCTCTCTCTCTCTCTCTCTCTGATGTCACTTCTCACTAGCAGAGAACACCAGAGAGAAGGATGGAAAGAGTGTCTGAAGACAGTGCTGCCCGGCGCTCACTCACAGCTCATCACCCGCAACCCGCCGCCGCTGACAGCTTATCACCCGTGGCTACTCACAGCTCGCCGCCGCTAACCGCCAGCTGTCAGGTGAGCAAGTCAGCAGTTTGAATCCTGTGCCCGGGTGTGAGAAGGGCTTGCACCCGGGCACAGTATTCCAAATCCGGACTGTCCGGGTCAATCCCGTACTGGTAGCAACCCTATACCGAGCAGTCAGTTGATAAGGCAGTAGATGAGAGAGTAGTCGGGTCCAGGTGAAGATCAAGGCAGGTGGGAAGAGGAGAATAGTTAGTCAGTCCCGGTCGGTTAACAGGTATCAACTGTAGTATAAAGCTTTTTGTACAAAGAGGGAAGCTGGTTTGAAGACACAGCACTAGCCCCTTACAGAGCTGGTGCTCAAATACCCTTCTGAATCAGAGGCAATATGCCCATCATCACTTCATGGTGTTTTGGATGTTCCAGCACAGATTCTGTGGTTATTATTAGCAATACCGGCCCAGATTCCATTAGAGGTAATGGCAGGGCTCCTTTAAGTAACATTAGTGGTACTGACAGGTGTGTTTGAAATCCTGGCCCGGATTCTCAGAGAAGAACTGTAAAACATGGCAGGGTCTCTGCGAGTACCATAACAGAGATACTGTTTTGTTCTCATTAATTAACTAAAAATGTTGGCATAGCATACAATGACTTAGCACTTATAACTGTTAACAGAAGTGGTGGTGCAACAATACCCCATTTATCTTAATTATAGGGGCTCTATATAGGAAAGATAAAAAGCTCTTCAGTTTACAATTTAATATTCTTTCCTTTGGAGAGAGTAATTCATAAAAGCACTAGAAATAGAGATAATTAGACATGTAGCTTAGTACATAAAAAGAGTAAATATCTTGAAAAGTACATTATAAACTAACCCTTATTATCCTTTTATGTAGTCAGAAGAATGGAAGAATAATAATTCAAAATTATAATACCTTTTTATGTAATGTTACCACATTACCATTGTATGTAGTGGAAGAACATCAAACGTATTGTATTTTAGAATAGATACAAGCTATGTAATTTATATGCAATTACTTGTTTTACATGTCAAGAAAATACTGAAAAAAATTAGGGTATTTTGATGATGACCTAAGCTAGGTAGTAAATTAGCTTTTAACAGAGTGGTTTACAGTGCAGGGCATTTGTGTCGCAAACAAATATATATTTTAATGTTTGCAACCATAGTCCTGACCTAAAACTATCCATAACGCTTAAACCTGCTTCTCCCCAACAATAAACCTTAAAATTAACTTATCCCACCTCTAAATGCTTAAAGTGACTCTGTTTATAAAATAGATATTGAGAATAAAGGTCTCCCTGCCTAGAAGAAATGTATACTCACCTCTCCCACTACCCACACCACCAATCTTTGAAGATAAAAACCTGGCTAAAGACTTTAGGGAAATTGAAACTTTGGAAACATACAGTTCCTGGCCCCCCACTGTGCTAATTGGTTCAGTCTGCTAGGGAAGATGTAGGTATTAAATATTTTGTTTACTGAATATCCTGAAAAAACTGTATATGATAACAAATACAATGATCTGCATGAAAGGAAGGTTGGGGATTCCTTATTCATAAGACATTATCTGATTCCATTGCGATAGAATAGGCTTATCCTGAAAAGAGGCCTTTGTTTTCTCAAGTCACATTAAGCAAAGATTTCATTTGGATGAAAACTCCAAGATTTCATGGAACAAAACCCTTTGCCTGAATGATCCCTTCTAGAAGATATCTAAAAATGCAGAACTCGGTTTTGAGGATAACGGGGTTTTAAGAATCCAGAGGATAATCAGATCTGGGGTTTAGTTCTCTCCAATCCATATCCCACTTTGGCTTAGCCAAAACATTAAAATACTGACTTTCAAAAGGTGGGCATGCCTAGGGAACAAATTGTAAATTCTTTCCCCACATTGTTCAAAGCAATCATGTCATCTTTGAAACCAATAACTTAGGAGTGTTCCCCAAAGTCATTCAAGGTATGAATAATTAATCACTACAGTCTGAATTCAGTCTTTAAAGTGACATTAAACCCTCAGATTTTAACATAAACCAATACTGTAATGTGTGCCTTACTGTAATCCATGGTTGTTTCCCTTCTCTTTGCTGCTCTTCCTTTTAAATTCTCATGTCTTCTCATGCTGGACAGAACTTCCCTTTTCAGCTCAGGGCCTCTTCCTGTAGTGCTGGCTCAGATTACAAGCCTATGCAAACGGATACACAGACACCGTGTATCTATTCCTGAGACAAGGTCTGCTGCAAAACAGAAGTTCTGCAGAGCATGAGAACAGATACAGATTTAAAAGGAAGAGCAGCAAAGAGAAGGGAAACAATCATGGATTACAGTAAGGCATACATTACAGTATTGTTTTATGTTAAAAAATCTGAGGGTTTAATGTCACTTTAAGTTTTCTATCTCTTCACAGATTGAAAAAATGACATGCCCCCCCAAATTTCATAGCATACCCTCATCAAGGCATCATGCCTATAATATTGGGAGCGAACCTTGCCAGGGGAATGGCAAAGCACCCCCCACTCCTTGCAAGCCACCTTGTCCCCATGTTCAAGTGGACAAGGGCCTCATCCCCATATTTGATACCCCAAGAGGATGTGTCAGTTTGCTAGGGGAAGTTATCAAAATCTAGAAGTACCCTTTAGAATAAGGGGGCCACCAGTTATCAGGCCCTTCCCTCTACATGAGTGAGTAAGGGGAGAGGAATGTTGGTGTCAAACACACCTAAATGCGCTTCTAATTTGGTTTCAAATAAGGTCTCCATAATACTCTATCACAAGATGGATATAGCAATTATCACAAAACAGAAAGTCTCCATTATACTCTTAGGGCCTGTTCACGTGATATCAGGTCCTGATCAGGTGCGGATCTGCAGACTGATACAGTGTGTTTTTGCCGCGTTTTTGCCACGTTTGCGTTTCCTGACCGTTTCCGGACCGGACAAAATGTAACATGCAGTATTTTTTCTGTCGTAAGCTGAACGGACTGCACACATGAGAACTGGAGCCCATAAAACACATAGGGATACATTGGGATACATTTTGAGTGCAGCAGCGTACGGAGCCAGTCAGCACACAAAACGGATGTCGTGTGAACAGGCCCTTACAGGTGTTTCTGATGCGAAATTATGCCAGGTTCATAAATCCACATATGGTAGCTCTGTCCATTAGTAAGGAATTTATTGACCAGATGTTACTTCATGATCTATGGATCTATGATATTTTTCACCAGTCTATTAGCCCTGATCCTAAGAATCCATTATTAGACTTAAGTACGTTGACTGTTGCTTAGGGAAAACGTTTTCTATGTTGGCTTCTGGGACCTATTCACAGTCATATAGCAGCCAAATTGTACTCCACTTCTATTTTTATAATCAACAACATTTGACTGATAACCTAACCAGCATTTTATTTGATTTTTAGCGTTTATATGAAAAGCTTTGGACAACTTTGGCTTGGTTCCAGCTATGGCAAACCTCTTCATCCTTATACAAGGTATGACAATTTATTTCCCGGAATGCCTGCAGTGTAGCACTATGTTGGCGAGTCACACAGCCATTCACACTCGAGCATGTTCTGACCAGTTGACTCAGTTCTTACATAGTAGAAGAAATAACACATGTGTGCGATGTGCTGTTGGTGGAAAATGAGTGGCAGGAATATGGAGCAGTGGATTAATATAAAATTTTGTGTGAAAATTGGCAAAACTGTAAGTTAAACTTTAGCTCTGTTACAACAGGCTTATGGTGAATATTCCATGAAGAAATCAAGCGTTTTTGAATGGCATAGGCAATTTAAGCAGGGCCCGGAAGATGTCCATGAGGACGCAAGAAGTGGGCAGCCAAATCTGAAAAGGTTATGGGAATCTGTTCTCAGGAAAAGACCGGAACTCTGGCCTGAGAAGTGGATTCTCCACCACAACAATGCTCTGTCAGGACCAGCTGTGGACACATGCTGTCAGAGCCAATAGCAATGAGTTGTTTCACCTTTAGCAGCTACCGTTCCCATAAGGCAAGCATGCCTACCGGTACTTGAATGCCCCATGACAAACTATTTGCTCTGATCGGGTGATGCCACAGGCTGGCCCCCAGTAACAAGGGAGAAGCACTGACTGATGTCAAGGTACAAGACAAACAGAAAGCAAGACACAAGACAGGAAGAGGAAACAAATACAAGACAGGAACTAATGCAAGATAAATACACGATACAGGAAAAAAGACAGGTATAGGAATAAAGAGCCAAGGCAAGACTAGGTTACTCGATCAAGACAGGACTGAGATTCATGATTAGGATACAGGCTTGTGTAGACAGAGCAAGACAAGACAAGACAGGAACTATCAGAATCGCAGTGGTCTGAGCTTGTAATGCTTAAATAGAGCACAATTAACCAACACCCGGGCTGTAAGGGGCGTGTAGCCAGGCTGATTAGCCTGATCAGCCTGCAGCTGACTGGACTGTGGTAGGTGCAGTTACAAGAGGCAACCACCAGATGGAGCTGAGCGGTTGTGACAGGGATAGGAGCATTTGACATGCTCCTAACATGCTCCTGCACATGATGCATTAAGTGTTTGTGAGTTCCTGGCCCAGAAATGCATTTTGAAACTTGACCAACTACTTTATTTCCCTGACTTAGCACCCTGTGACTTTTGGCTGTTACCAAAATTAAAATTTCCCTAAAAGGGACACAGATTTGATGACATTCTGGACATCGAGCGTTCTACAACAAAGACAGTGCACAGAGTTCCAGAAAATGAATTTCAGGAACGTTTCCGGCAGTGACACAGTCATCTAGAAAAGTGCGTCGCTTCACAAGGGGACTATTTGGAAAGTGACAGTCGCTAATGTTTAGCGACTGTCATGGAGTTTTTTTTTTTCACTTAACTTTATTGTTATCACATAGGGGGCTAAGAAATGCTCTATGTGATATGAAAGAGGATGTGACAGGTCCTCTTTATGGAGACCCCTGATGTCACCTAGTACCCCCCAAAGAAGCTGATGAAGCCGCGAATGTCGGAGTGAGAGCAATCATTTTAGGGCCATTAATTACTGATAACACTAAACTGATGAGCGGTAAAAGCTTTTAACAAGTCTCTTATGGCCAATTTTACGTGTGGTCGTTTTCTGCGATTTCGCGGGTACGCGCAATTTGCCCGATGTGACCCCGTCTTTTATATTTTACCAAAAAATTGGGGTGATAATAAAGGTTTCATAACATTTCATAGGGAAACAGATTTATTTTAAAAATTTAGGATACTTTTTTGTTGTATAGTAAAAAATAAAAACCCCACTGTTGATTAAATACCACCATCTGTCCCCAAAAAATTGTATAAAATTTGTTTCAGTACAGCATTGCATGACTGAATAAACGTCAGAAAAAGTACTGCAGCACTGAACACTGAAAAATGGCCTGGCCAGGAAGGGTGTTTAACACCCTGGTTAAGTGGTTAAGGAAAAATTACTGAAAATTTTGACAAAAACCTGTTGTTTTTTTACATTATAGTATAATACATTTATTATTCCCTAATTTTTTGGTAAAGTATAAAACACGGGGTCACGTCGGGAAAATAGACACCAAACATGTCAAGCCTTACATCTGCGCGCACCCGCGAAATCGCAAACAACTACCATACCCAAAATTGACCATAGGTGATGCTTTAAAAGCTTTTACCGCTCATCAGTTTAGTGTTATCAGTGATTAATGGCCCTAAAATGATTGCGGTCACTGTAACGTTCGCAGTGATACGTCAAATGTGCTGCGTAATGGGCGCAATTGTCATTTTCGCATGTATGCGCACCCGATGCATATTTGCACGCGTGTGTGTATGGGTGGGGACTTTAAAAAAAAAATGTTTTTTTTTAATTATTTTTCATGTGTGACTTTCATTTCATTTTTTTTGCAACTTTTTTTTTTTCACTTAACTTTATTGTTATCACATAGGGGGCTAAGAAATGCTCTATGTGATATGAAAGAGGATGTGACAGGTCCTCTTTATGGAGACCCCTGATGTCACCTAGGACCCCCCACCATCAGCTTCTCTCCAGCTTCTGACACCGGAGAGGGGATCGAAGGGAGATCAAGTACCGATCTCTCTCTGATCCCCTGTCACAGAGCCACCGTGCTGGTTCGGGGGTTCACACCGGGCACAACGGAGCTCAGGACCAGTGGGACAGCAGGAGGGGGGCTGAGGAGGGGGGGCACAGACTGGCACCTTATACAAGCGGATTGCTTGTATGTAAACAGGCATCGCTGCCTGTTTTTAAATTTTGGCAGTTCCTCGGTCACACGTGAGTGGGCGGAGCTAACAGCCGTCTTATGCTACCATTCCAGAGGTAGCAAAAAATGTGCCACTTAGAAGAGGTGCTGTGGAACAACCCATTGACTGCATTTCCATATAGTGGCAGGATCCATCCAGGAACATAATCCTCCTGTCCCATCGCACTCCTGACCGTTTGAGGGGAATTTATCAAAATTGGAGCAGACAAAATCTGGAGCAGTTGCCCAGGGCAGTCAATCAGCTTCTCTCTTCAGTTTGTTCAGTTAAGATTTGAAAATGATTCAGAGAAGCTGATGCACAGCTGCTCCAGATTTTGTCTGCTCCAGTTTTCGACTGTACAATCATTTTCAATATGTTCTCTAAAATAATACACTCAAAATTTTGAGTACCATAGTGGTATGTGCATGGTTAGTTTTATGGCTTGACATGTTTGGTATCTATTTGCTTGACATGATCCTATCTTTTATATTTTGCCGAATAAATTGGTATTATATTGTGTTTGAATACACTAAAATTAATTTAGTGTATTTTTTCCTTTGATAAACATTTGTGAAAATATCATGCAACATAAAACAATGCAGGTACATTTTCTTTTATTCTACAGGGCCCCTGCTTTCAGACAAATATATATTTGTTTTAGGGTTTAAGTAATTTTCTATCCAAAACTTTAGCAAGGGCTACAAAAGCTGCAGCAATAATTATCTGCTGAATGAATAACTAAATGTGCCGAGCTAAGACAATGATCAGATATAAAGAGTAAAAAAAAAAAAAAAAAATTAAAAAAAAGTGACTCAAACAAATGTCAGTGAAAAAAATCAATCAGGTGTAAAGTCTTTAAATCTTCATAAATCCGCGAAAGATATCCAAATATAGCAATAGTGATGAATATTACTTGTTCCTTCACCAAATGCACCACGTGCACCACACCAGATATAGGGGTGCTCACCTTATTGATAGACCCCAGCAAGACCTCTATATAGGGGTGCTCACCTTATTGATAGACCCCAGCAACCGTGTTTTTGAGACACTGGTTTGGTTTAATTTAAAGTGACATTCAATTCAGGACTTAAACCTTTAAAAAATGCATTGAAGTACCTTAACTATTAAGAAAAATGTATCTTATTTGTGTATCAATTGTATTACTTGACTGTAGATCCTCAAATTATTTCTGAATTTGTGCTGACACTGCTCTTCCCTCTGGACGGTGGCTACTTTTGTTCCCCATGGTCCCTGTGTGTGTTTAATCTCAATACCAATTCATAAACTAAACGTTAGATAGTAATCTATCACAGGAGTGAGCTTGGGCACCTAGGCATGCAGACTGCTTCTACAAACATTTGTGAAGAATGGGTCACTCTCAGGAGCTAAGGTGAATTCAAGTGTGGTACCGCGATAGGTTGTCATCTGTGCAATAAGTCCATCCGTGAAATGTCCTTGCTACTAAATATTCCATGGTCAACTGTTAGTGGGAATTATAACAAAGTGGACGCAACTGGGAACAACAGCAACTCAGCAACAAAGTAGTAGGCCACGTAAAAAGGACAGAGCGGGGTCAGCGCATGCTAAAGTGCACAGAAGTCACCAACTGTCTGCAGAGTCAATAGCTACAGACCTCCAAACTTCATGTGGCCTTCAGAATGGCACAACAACAGTGCGTAAAGAGCTTCAAGGAATGGGTGTCCATGGCCGAGCAGCTGCATCCAAGCTTTACATGACCAAGTGCAATGCAAAGTGTCGGATGCAGTGGTGTAAAGCACGCCGCCACTGGACTCTAGAGAAGTGGAGACGTGTTCTCTGGAGTGACGGATCACACTTCTCTGTCTGGCAATCCGATGGACGTGTCTGGGTTTGGTGGTTGCCAGGAGAACGGTACTTGCCTGACTGCATTGTGCCAAGTGTGAAGTTTGGTGGAAGGGGGATTATGGTGTGGGGTTGTTTTTCAGTGGTTGGGCTTGGCCCCTTAGTTCCCGTGCAGGAAACTCTTAAGGCAGCAGCACACCAAGACATTGGACTATTTCATGCTCCCAACTTTGTTGGAACAGTTTGGGGATGGCCCCTTCCTGTTCCAACATGACTGCGCACCAGTGCACAAAGCAAGTGTTAGGGTTCCACCCTGACTTTACTGGTTTGCAGCATTCTGGCTTGGCTGCCATTTTACTCACTTGTTTCCTTCTTTGCCTGAGCAGACTCTGGAACGTTGTTCACTACTCCCAGGCTCCCTCTTATGACCAAACTGGAGAGCATCATCTGAGAGTCAGATGGGAGTTTCCTGTCCCTTAGTGATGATGTCACCCCACTCACTATATTTAAACCACTCAGTCCAGTCTGACCTCCCCCTTGCGTGGTCTTCCTGCTAGTGGATTCCTGCTGCTCTGAGTATCCTAATTCTGTGTATGACCCGATCCTGGCTGATGTTCTCCTCTGGCTCCTGCTCCTGGCTTGTTCCTGACCATGCTGATTTCCTGGCACCTGCTCCTGGCTTGTTCCTGACGACGCTGATCTCAGTGTTCCTGATCTGGCTTGGATGACTACCCACTCCAGCTCCCGACTCTGGCTTGTTCCGGTTTATGATTCTGCTTGCTCCTGTGGACACTGTTCTTTATAAATATTTTAACTAGCACCTTTCGCTTGTCTGGTTTTCATTGTGCTCTGACAGCAAGGTCCATAAAGACATGGATGAGCGAGTTTGGGGTGGAGGAACTAGACTGGCCTGCACAGAGTCCTGACATCAACCCGATAGAACACCCTTGGGATAAATTAGAGTCGAGACAGTGAGCCAGGTCCTCTCTTTCAACATCAGTACCTGACCTCACAAATGCTCTTCTGGACGAATGGTCAAACATACTCATAGACACTATCCTAAACCTTGTGGACAGCCTTCCCCGAAGAGTTAAAACTGTTCTAGCTGCAAAGGGTGGGCTTACGTGTCTGAATGTGATCACAAAACCAAAAATCCACTTTTTTATTTTTTTTCCTTTTTTATATACATACTCCACCTCATGCTTTTTTCCTTAATAGTTCATGGAACATAACAGGTACAAAGTGCAATATTGTTCAAGTAATATCAAATAAATAAATACCCAAAAGGCAACAAAAAACTTAAATAATAATATATAACTTTAAAAATACCCAAAGGGCAACAAACTAAATAGAAATATATAAAATTTTAAAAATGAAAGAAGAAACACTGAGTTTAAAAAAAACTCAATACAACAATGTACAGTTAGGTCCCAAAATAATTGGACACTGACAGAATTTTCATAATTCTGGCTCTGTACACCACCACAATGAATTGACATGAAACAACCAAGATGCAATTAAAGCGCAGACTTTCATCTTTAATTGAAGGGGTTGAACAAAAGTATCATATGAAACGTTTACTGATGGTAACCATTTTCATACACAGTCCCCTTATTTTAGAGGCTCAAATGTAATTGGACAAATGTACACAGTCATAAATAAAATGTTAATTTTTAATACTTTGTCAAGAATCCTTTGCAGGCAATGACTGCTTGAAGTGTGGAATGCATGGACATCACCAAATGCTGGGTTTTTTCATTTGTGATGCTTTGCCAGGCTATCACGTACCTTAGGCTGAGACTGGAAGATGGGGAGGCATCTCTTGCGATTCGTGTCCTGCGACCCCTGGAGGTGGGAACAGGAGGGCGCAGGGCAACGAGGAGCACGAGTGCCGTAGGCTGGAAACAGACACTGTGCAGGAACAACTGTGTAGAGGAGGTCAGCAAGCCAAGGGTCAAATCCGGTCGGGCAGGCGAAGTACAAATTCGGAAGGCAATATCAAATCCAGGAAACAGGCCGGGGTCAGGGGCTGGCAGCGAGCAAAAGAGTAGTCCAGGGCAATCCGAGTCAAGGCAGGTCTAAGTGGCAAACACAGGAACACAGGAAACAAACACCAAGCTGACAAGACCATCAGCAATGAAAGAGAGGCTGGCTCCTCCTTATATAGTCATAGGATTAAAGACAGCTACCTCACTTCCTGTGCGCCTTCCTGCGCATTTTGCCGCGATTCTCGCGCATGCGCAGTTTTCCGCGATTCTCGTGTATGCGCAGTTTGCTGCGATTCTCACGGTTTGCACTTTGCGCATGTGCAGCCGCAATCGTGCCTTTACACAGGCCTTTACTGCGGCTGTTTTTAGTTGTTGTTTGTTCATGGGTCTTTATGCCTTAACTTTTGTCTTTAGCAAGTGAAATGCATGCTCAATCAGGTTGAATTCAGTTGATTGATTCGGCCATTGCGCAATATTTAATTTTTTTGACTTAAAAAAAATATCCCGGGTTGCTTTTGCAGTATGTTTTGGGTCATTGTCCATCTGTAAAATGCAGCGCTGTCCAGTCAACTTCGCTGAATTTAGCTGAATCTGAGCAGAAAATATATCCCTATACACTTAAAAATTCATCTGACTGCTTCTGTTTTCTGTCAGATCATCAATAAACACTAGCGACCCAGGGCCGTTGGAAGCCATGCATGCCAATGCCATCACACTGTCTCCACTTTGTTTTGCAGATGATGTGGTATGTTTCAGATCATGAGCTGTTCCAAGCCTTCTCCATACTCTTTTCTTCCCATCATTCTGGTACAGGTTGATCTTAGTTTCACTGGGCTGGCTTTTTACATATTTTTTTTTAGCAAAGTCTATCCTGGCCTTTCTATTCTTGAGGATGATGAATGGTATGCACCTTCTGGTGAACCATCTCTATTTGCCCTTGTGAAGTCTTCTCTTTATGGTAGACTTGGATAATGAAATGCCTAGCTCCTGGAGAATGTTCTTCACTTAGCTGGATGTTGCAAAGGAGTTTTTCTTTACCATGGAAAGGATCCTACGATCATCCACCACTGTTTTGTGTTCCATGGGCGACCAGGCCTTTTTGTGTTGAGGTGCTCACTAGTGCATTCTACTGTTCTATTAATGTAGCAAACTGTTGATTTGGCCACTTCTAATGTTCCTGCTATCTCTCTGATGGCTTTTTTTGCAGCCTATAGATGGCCTGTTTCACTTGCATTCAGAGCTCCTTTGAATGCATGTTGTGAGTTCATAGCAGCAGCTTCCAAATGTGAATGCCACACCTTTTACTTGCTTAATTAATGATGATGAAATAATGATAGCCCACACCTGCCCATGAAACAGCTTTTATGTCAATTGTCCAATTACTTTTGATCTCTTGAAAAAGAGGGGGCTACATATTAAAGATCTGCAATTCTTAAACCCTTCCTCCAATTTGGATGTGTATACCCTCAACTTAAAGCTGAGATACTGCACTTTAATCCCAGATTCATTATTTAACTGGAACTTGAATGTATTTTGGTAAACAGAAAAAATAATAAAACTTGTGTCAGTGTTTAATTATTTTGGGACCTAAATGTATGTTCGAATTATAGGGGGTGATTTACTAACCTAAACACACACCAGGTGCGTGTGCATTTTTACACAGCAAAACGTATTTATCAACCAAACACAAGCAACGTGTCACATTTTCACGCCATTATTTTATGTATTTACGTACGTGTGAGTCATGTAGCACGTGCCATAGGCTACACGCCGCTCTAATAGCGGCATGCAAGTCTCTAAAAGCATATTTCCACTAATGCCATATATGGAAAAATCATGCACATGATGCATATATAATGCTGCTTCACAGTTTAGACAAAAATGGTTAGCTCATGCATTTACATTCCTGCATTCATCAACGCAAGCAACACAACGTAGAGCTCATTTACACAACATCACCTTGCAATTCATGCAGGGCTTTGCACAACACACCTGCTGCGTATGTACACACTACAAAGGTGTCTAGATTCCACCAATAGATCATGCTGGGAGGGAACACACTACAGAGGTGTATACTTGTTCGTGGCGTGTTTATAAGGTTAGTAAATCAACCCCATAGTCTCATACACTCATAGAGGCTCATACACAAACCTTCTGCAGGTTGAAAACTTAGGCAGTTTAAGAAAAGCTTTTACAGTATCACCTGTTTGATTCAGCATGCGTTTTAAAACATTCTTTTATATTTTGCAGTTTTAAATACAATATTGCACAAGAATAATTCAATTTTGAAGCCAGATCGTGTTCAACGGACAAAATTGCCAAGGCAGGTAATCTTTCTTGGCTCAGTTGATCTCAGGTAGGTATTGTTAAGATGACTGTAGATGCTACATAAATGTTTGGATAAATGTCAGTTAAATTGTTATCAATTCTATTGCACTTATTTGAGCATCAAAAACATTGGGTAAAATAAGTAATGCTTCCAGTTCTTTGCAGTTTTGTAAAAGGTCGTCATCAGATTTCATGCATAAAAATTAGATATCATATAAAAAACAGTTGATGTAGCTTTTTAAACCTTCAAAACAAGGCTCAGCACAAGTGCAAATCTTGTCAATAATAGTGTTGAAGTATTCTGCTCTGTACCTGTCTGCAGAGTTAATGACTTCGTCTTCTGGGCCTTCATATTCAAACATTCTTTTGGCTCTGTGGCTCTGTGTTTCCTGTGTATCCTGCAAAGGTTGAAACTCTTGTAATGTCCATTTCTTTAGATAATTTCACTGGCAGCAACAATGGCAGAAGTAAAGCCATTTTGTCTGTAGTCTTCCAAACCAGCAGAGGAATTCTTTCAAATAGTTCAGTAAAGTGTCCAATTGCATAATAGTTTTTTGCCATACCTTGCTGATAAAGCTGATTTTCACCAAAATCTTATACCACACAACTAGAGATAGAACAAACTTTGAAAAAAAGTTATTCTTGTAATGAATTACATTGAAAATGCAGGATCAGTGTTTGCCCGAGACTGGGGTTGGGCTTGATGTTTGAGGCAAACGTGAGTTCGACTTGAACATCGCTAGTTTGTGTGTTCACAGAAGTCACAAACTTATCAGGGCTTTTGGCGGGCTGTTCGCCCACTGAATGCCCCACAGTGCACTGTGTGAATTGGAGAGCCCTGATTAGCTAAATCCTTGCACCTGACCACAGGTCAGTACAAGACTTTGCCCAATCAGAGCACAGAGAACTGGGAGAGCCATGATTGGGCAAAGTCATGATGAGTCTGCCCAATCATGGCTCACCTGTTACACCTGTAAGTTGGGTGGAGCTGTCACTGCTAGCCCCACCCAATTGTTTATAAGTTACCAGCATCTGTCAAAATGCCATTCTGCGGCTGGTGTTCAAAGCAGCGGACGGGATCCGTCTGATTTTTTTATTATTTCTATTTATTTTGTTGAGTTGTTGTTATTAAAAGGACTTGTCAAAAATCCTTGGTTGTGTTTTTTTTCCCAATAAAAAGGAATTTTGATTAAAGTCTGGCCTCTTTTTAAATTCTATTTTAACCGTTTAGTGAATGGGTACCCCTTAATTATTCATAAGGGGGGGCGCATCTATGCCCCCCTTGCAAATTTAATAAAGGGGTACCAAGATGTGAATAAGCCCCAGGGCTTGTGGAAAAGAGGCCCCATCAGCACAGGGACAAGGTGTTTTTCCAGGGGCGACCCTGGAAAAGCACCCACCCAGTGCCGAGGGCATGTGGCCCCCCTTTCCGGCCCTGCCAGGCCTATGCTCGGATCAAAGGTCTGGTATGGAATTTTAGGGGGACCCCATGTTTTTTCTGCCCCATTTTTGGGGGTGGGGTTCCTCCTTAAAATTCCTACCAGACCTTAAGGGCCTAGTATGACTTTGAGGGAGAACCTCACACACTATTTTTTTTAAAACATGGGATCCCTCCTAAATATTCCTACCAGACCTTAAGGGTCTGGTATGTCTTTTGGGGGGAATCCTATACTTTTTTTTTTAAAATAGGGTCCCTCCTAACATTCCTACCAGACCTACAGGGTCTGGTATTGTTTGGGAGGGGGGGAAAAAATAAATGTAATTTTTTTCTATAGAAATGTCAGTTTTGCTGCAGCAGGTTCTATACATTGTACTAATGTGCTACTTTACAGGCAGGTTAAGGGGACCCCCCAGGCACAATATTTAAAGGAATGTTTCATTTTTATTGTTACCCTTTAAGCAATGTTAAAATCCTGCTCCTTTAAAAAACTGTTTTTAAAAGTTTTTTTGTTCTTTGATACATGTCCCCCAGGGCAGTACCCGAATCCCCATACGCTTTTTATGGCCAATAACTTGCATATAAGCCCTCTTAACAAACAATTGTTTTTGAAAGTTCTACTCCCATAGACTTGCATTGAGTTTAAGTTTGAATTCGAACCTAACTCGAGCCTGTTTGGCCCATCACTACCCGAGACATCTCTTCCAGGTATTCAGCAACTCATTTGGTTGGAAACGGACTCTCAACTCTGCACTCGCATCTGGTTTTAGACAGTGGCTTGAGGGTAATATTTCTCTTTTAAAGCAGACAATCTATTGGATGAGCTAGAAAACAGAAAATACAGTCTTTGCAAAATACCGAAAAATTATTTTGCTTTTGAACAAGATGCTGCTGCAGGACCAAGTACTAAATTCCAGCTGTATAATCCACAGGGTGTAAAAAGGCTAAAGGATTTATATTCAATATTCTGGTTTTTACATCACTTTTCTCTCCCCACATTTTAGCGCCGTTATCATATCCTTGCCCTCTGCAGTTTTTGATGTCCAAACCTAATTCATCAATTTCCATCTGTGTGGTTTTTGTTAATTCTTCAGCTGTAGTTTTTTAACTGGTATAAATCTAATGAAATGCTCTTCAATGTCTCCTGCCTTTTCCTCAACAAAGAGGACTATCACAGTCATGTGTTTGTAGCCTCTACATAGATGAATATATGTGCTACTGTATAGATTGGTAATTCTGGCTGCAAACAGTTAATTGCCTCTGTGTGAGATGAAGAGAGACAGAGATTTATGGGAATTGTAGTGCAGAGCAGAGATGGACACACTGCTGAGAGGACTTTGAGAACTGCAACTTACAGGATACTGTGCGGGGGAGAGGAGGATGGCTTTGGACTAAGGAGGCTGAGCGCACGCAGTCTGGGACCGGGATCGGAAGTGAGTGGAATCGAGATAGAACGGGGCAAGTTGGCACTGCCTGCGACGATGTGTGTGGTCGCTCTTGATAGACTGAGAGACTCAGACTCTGTGCTGCTGTGTTGGAGAGACATTCTATTCATCTGTGAGACGGAGATCGGGTGCCTGAATGTGGGCCGAGTGACGCGTCAGCGGCGGGACAATATGGCCTAGCCGGAGGAGCTGATCCCGCCTGGGAGTGATCTAGGCAACAAAGCGAGCGGAATCGAGTGGAGATCATTACCGGAAGCCCAAGATGACCCTAGACGTACAGTGAGGCATCCCAAGAAACCCTAGACGAACGGTGAAAGGACCCTAGATGACATCATCTCTTTCCTAAGTGTCGTTTCGCCGGAAGAGGGACATATATACTACTGTGGGAAGACATCATCCTGTGCAGAACTACCCTGGGAGTGGTGAGAGGCCAATGTGACTGTGTACTTTTACACAGCTGCTACACAGTATGGACCCCAACGTTGGCTAGCCTAGGACATAACTACTGGCCAGTAGTCTAGTGGGGTGGTATACTCCCATAGGGAAATGCTGTTGTTGGAGTTCTCTACATTTATATCTGCTCCTGTATACAGTCTGACATCACAGGAGTCTGCATAGGCCCTAGATAGCTGCAGTCACTGGGTCAGAGTGCATTGATTTAGCTTGTATTGTATAGTGTGTTATTGTTACATTATTAAGAGATGCATTTGTGTTATTCAGCCATTAAATCCTTTACTAAAAAAACTCTACAAAAGGTGGGTTGGTGAGCTGTGGATTCACCAATTGGGCAGTGCATTGGTGCAGGACAGAAAGACCCGTTATTACCAGCGGCTCCTACGGGGGTAGCGCTACATGTTCAATGTGACTGACATCTCTCATGCAATCAAGAATAACAATAATACCTTGCTTGGAGAATCTTTTCAATAACTATCTTCTTGATGAGCTTCGCATTAATTAAATTAATTCGTTTTGGATGTTTTTGCCCTAATAATGGTTGTGAACATGTTTCTCGTTCTTTGTTGTCAGTGTTCACAAAGAACAGGATCAAACCTTGCGCAATGCTTTAAGAGGTCTATAAAATTCCCACTTCTCTCTTCTTCTAAATGATCCCTGGGGCCCCTAAATTGCAAGTTATGAGATTCCAAGAACTGAACTGTGGTTAGGAACCTTTCTAGAATTTCACACCAATGTTGCTATTCCAGCAGTATTTGGAGGCATCAATAGTTTCCCACATCTGAATCTCTTCTTAGCCTCCATCCATGTCATAATGTTCTCCAAGTGGTCAGAACTGCTTAGGTTCTTCCAATCATTGCAGCCATCATGCAGGAAAGCTTTCTGCGATGCTGAAAATAAGCGACAGGCAAAACAGAAAACACGGCCATTGTTTTTTGAATAAACTAACCAGTGCCTATCTTGCGTTTGCTTGTTGCTTAGAGCCCTTGTATAATGAAAGGTGGAAACATTTATTTTTGCATTGTCTAACATGGAAGTAAAAGTTTTCTACCTTATTGGTCCTTTCTGAATATATTACAGACTATCTTTATCTTCCACTGGAAAAGACCATTCTCCAGGATCATAACTAAGAGGCTGATAATTAGACTGGTCAGAATCTGAATCCTGAGATTTTTTTTTGTAGCTCCTTCAGTGCTACATAACATTTTAGCTATAAAACTCTTCCAATGCCTGGCTATTGTTGGTTTGGCTGCTAGAGGAATATGTATTACAACAAATACAAGATAGACAGGATATTCACAGGATAAGTTTCAATTCACAGATGTAGTAGAGCTAAACTACAGGTAGGGATAGAGGCACAGGGGGTGATTTACTAACCTAAACACACGCACGCACTAGGTGCGTGTGATTTTTACACAGCAAAACGTATTTATCAACCAAAAAGTCTCTAAAAGCATATTTCCACTAATGCCATATATGGAAAAATCATGCACATGATGCATATATAATGCTGCTTCACAGTTTAGACAAAAATGGTTAGCTCATGCATTTACATTCCTGCATTCATCAACGCAAGCAACACAACATAGAGCTAATTTACACAACATCACCTTGCAAATTCAGGGCAAGGCTTTGCACAACACACCTGCTGGGTGTGTACACACTACAAAGGTGTTTAGATTCCACCCATAGATTATGCTGGGAGGGAACACACTACAGAGGTGTATACATGTTCGTGGCGTGTTTATAAGGTTAGTAAATCAACCCCACAGCCTCTATAATTTGGAAAATGTTGTTCCAAAAACTAGTAAGTATAGTATTCTCTACCAGGAAGATGGAATTAGGTAGAAGGTACAGGAAATGGTTTGATGGAGCAGCCTTCCGCAATGCCCTGTAGAGTTCGGATGCCACTGTTTTCACAAGATTGTAATGAAAGATAAGGAGTTAGAAGTTCCAATGAGGATAATGGTATATGAACATGTTTTAGAGACGAGTGGGATAAATGTTTGCTAGGCCAGGACGGATGCCTGAATAGGAGGCGATAAATCTGTTGTGGGAACGGATTCCTACAACCAGGCAATAGGTAGCTGCGTAGATCTTTGCCAGGAACCAGAGCCCTTTCAATGTGAAGCCACTGTTTATCATTAGGAGATAGGAACCAACTTCTAAAGGCGCGTTAATATAAGTCATATAGTAGTCTTTAAAATCTATATTACCCCATGCCACCCATAGATCTGTGTTTGATGAGTATTGAGTGGGAACTGTGGGCTCTTCTATGTTGCCAGATAAAATCCTTGAGGCAAGTTTGGAGGGATCGAAAATACCATTGTCGAGAGTAATAGGGAGCGTGCAAAGAGGTACACGTTTTTGGGTAAAATTTGCATTTTAAACAAGCCCAGGCTCGCAGACCATGACAGATTACGTTTACCCAAATTTATCAAATCCCCTTTTAGTTTGTCCAAAAAGGGAGAAAAATTGGGAAAATAGTCAGGAAGAGAGCCAGTGAGAGTAATTCCCAGGTATGTCATTCCTGAAGTAGACCAATGATATGAAGTTTGGGCTTTTAAGGATTCTATGGTCTCAACCTCTAGTGCCAAATCCAAGATTTTGGATTTAGCATTATTCACCTTGTAATAGGACACATGAGCAAATGATTGTATGATACGGGAGACTTCAGCTAAAGTAGACATTGGATTCGTGAGTATGAGGAGGACGTCATCTGCAAACAAATTGAGCTTATGGGATTGTTGTGCAAAAGTAAAGCATGAGATTAATGAGTTCGACATAATCCAAGCTGCAAAGGGTTCTATGGGCAAATGAAATTTCAGGGGCGAGAGGGGGCAGCCCTGACGGGTCCCATTACTAATGGGAAATATAAACAAATAGGGGAGAAAGGAGTTACGCTGCAAACAACAAATGGTATATACCAGTCTCCAGGGTTTCCGTGAACTCATTCAAAAAAGATATATGACATCCCCTAAACAAAGAAATCCCTTAAAAGGAGCTGGTCTGATAAACAGGTAAACACAATTGGTATAAAATTCTATATAAAAGATAACATCTTTTATATAGAATTTATGAGATATATGGGTATCCCGGGAGGTCCAAACACACGCTTGCCCTTAAGGGCAATTTCAAAATGAGCCCTTAAGGGCAAGCGTGTGTTTGGACCTCCCGGGATACCCATATATCTCACCGATGGTCGGGTGAATGAAATAGCCCTGTGCGCTAATTGACAGGACGGAGCACAGTTTATCTGAACGCTGTCACATCGTAGCAGAAGTGAAGTCTGTGGGATTTTTGAACCGAGACTGAGACAAGCCTGTGGGCTGATGCTGCTAGATTCTACACAGTTTACCGGTCCAGTGTGCTTCTGACACATCAACCGTGGGGATTTACCCTGCTCCATCTTGCTGTGCGGCCGCACATGCTGGGAAAACCCCCGGATTCCTTTCCGGATCGGGGAGAGTTTGAATCCCGCGGAGCAGTGTGAGTTCAAACAAGCTGGGGGAGACACGCTCATAAGAGCCTCTGGCTTTAAAGGGAAAAAAGCCACCTGGAGTTACAATACCACGTAAAGATATGCTCCATTTGAAATAATCTATCCATGATTTAACATGGGACCCTACAAGGACTGTCTCTTTCAGCCACACAGGATGTGAGTAAACTCCGATACTTTGTGCCCGTCTTTGGAATACAGCTCTTGTGCCTGCATTAGTGACTATTTGCCACTTAGGTGACACATAGATCATCACCCGTACCTTTTCTACTGGGTTATCCAAGGGATGTTGTTTTACTTGTTTTTAGATGTCTTGTATTAGTTGATCCTATTTGTATTTTTCTTACCATTAAATATTATCTTTTATATAGAATTATACCAATTGTGTTTACCTGTTTATCAGACCAGCTCCTTTTAAGGGATTTCTTTGTTTAGGGGATGTCATATACTAATCGGAAATCTTTGAGACCAGATGTAAAAACTTGGGCAGATGGGCAAAAGTAGAGAACTGTATTTGCAGAAACAATAAGGCCCACAAATCCAAATTTAGCTAAAACATCACAGGTATGACCACTGAACTCGGTCAAACGCCTTCTCCGCATCCAAAGCTAGAAGCAGAAAAGGCATTCTGGAGGTCTTTGCGTGGTGAATAATATTAAGTACCCTTCTGGTAGTGTCAGGGGCTTCCCGACCCTTTGTAAAACCTGTCTGATCCGGATTGATCAAAGTTGGGATTATATCAGCCAAACGTTGAGCTATCAATTTAGCGTAAATCTTAGGATCACAATTTAAGAGCGAGATAGGGCAAAAGTTCTGGGGAGATTTTGGTGTCTTACCTGGTTTAGGAATAGTTACAATCAATGCCTTCAACATTTCTGATGGAAAAGCATTAGAGGCAACAGCAGTGTTGAACACTTTCAACAAGTAAGGACTCAGGATATCTTGGAAGGACAGATAGTATTCGTTTGAGAACCCAGCCTATTGTGTGGCATAGCTTTAATGATGTGTGTCAGTTCAGGCAAGGTAAATGGGGTGTTTACTTGATCAAGCTGAGATTTGGTGAGAGATGGCAATTTTATAGTAGCCAAAAACCAGGAAATGTCAGAATATGTGGGTTGGGTAACAGAGGAAATTATATAGGTCGCTATAATAAGAGCTAAAGGAGTCAGCAATGTCTTGGGGATGCCAAACTTTATGGTTAGAAACTGGGTGATAGAGATTCAGTATTTTGGATGAGTTTTGGGCCTGTTTAAGCCTTTGTGGCATTCCATAGAATGAAATGAGTCAGACAAGGATGGAACATTGAGCACGAAGAATTCCTGTAGGCTGTCCTTGATCGTCTTGAAATTCTGGGGGATGTGGAGAAAGGAGACGTTGTTGCGCCAGACATAGCATGATGAGGGAGGAAAGCCTTCTGAAAGATGAATAGTAATTGGAGCATGGTCCGACCACATAAATATCATGAATGGAGGATTGTAGTACTTTAGAGAGAAGTCGTCAGTCCACAACGAATAAGTCTATCCGGGAGTAGGAATTTGTGATGGGCTAAACACCTTAATTTGGTTCTAACAAGAACTTTAGAACAGGGAAAAAGTTCTTATAAGAACTTAGAACTCAATGAAAGCATATGCAAGTTATTGGCCTTAAAAAGGGTGTGGGGATTCGGGCACTGCCCTGGGGGGCATGTATCAATGCAAAAAAACACTTTTTAAAAAGAGCAGTGATTTTAATATTGCTTAGAGTGAAACAATAAAAATGAAAAATTCCTTTAAATATAGTGCCCGGAGGGTCCCCTTAAACTGCCTGTAAAGTGGCACATCTGTACAATGTATAGAACCTGCTGCAGCAAAAGTGACATTTATAAAGAAGAAAAAAATAACCATTTCACCCCTTCATGACTGAGCTTGTTTTTAGTTTGTTAATGACGGACGCACTTTTGACATTTTTGCTGTGTGATTCATCAGTAATATACTTTCTAAGTGCACCCACACATATTATATATTGTTTTTTTAGAGGACAGATGGGGCTATATATTTATATCACATATGTGTACCTAATGCTTCACTTAGGACAAATAAAATATTGAGGGGGAAAAACGTAAAAACACTTTCCCCAGTTTTGATTTGTAGTAATTTTTAGAAAAATAGCACAGCTAAAAAAAAATGCGTTAATTTATTTGTTCTTTTTTTGGAAAAACCTAACATACCTAGGATTTTAGAAACATTTCTGTACATCTCAGCATAAAACTAAAACCTAGCATTTTAATCTTTTTTTCTCTAAAAGCTAATAGTGGTCACCTGGCATACAATGTCACTAAGGGGTCTATTCACAAAGCTGCCGAGGGCAGCCGAGTGAATGACCGATCAGAAGTGAAGTGAGCCGAACACCGTTCGGCTATTCACTTCAGGCTGCTTCGTGTATCGGCCGAAGCTACGGCCAGATCCTTCGGCAGCTTTGTGAATAGACCCCTAAGTGTCACACTTAGTGACATACTTTGAACATCTGTGAGTGGGCAAATTCCTGTGGTCGGGTGCATTGCTTTAGCCAATCAGGGCTCTCACAATGCACTGTGCTGTGTGCAGTGCATTGTGGGGCACTCGCCGAACACAAGAACTAGCAATGTTCGAGTTGAACAGTTCTTCAACTCGAACATTGAGCCCATCCCTAGTAGGAATTATGGGCAGTCAATCAAAAGTGAAGTCTTTTTCAGAGGGATGTTGACATTTCCAAGCACCAAATAGGTTCGCTTTAAGGAGAAAGGATTGCAGAGATGGAAGGGTACGATTGATGGGTGTACTGGAGTCGAGGCATCTATCAGGTACAAGGTTGAAGTCTCCAGCGACAAGTAGAAAGCCTTGATGGTTGTTTGAAAAAAAAGCTTGTTCAAAGCGAATTTGGTTTGTATTGAGCGAGTATAAGTTGACAGTGGTGTAAAGCACAGAGTTAATGGAGCAGATTAGAATGATGTATTGTCCGGAGATGTCAATGACAGAATCTAGAAGTGAAAAAGACACAAGAGTTCTTTATGGCAATCATTACTCCAGCTTTCTTCTGTGGGCCGTTAGCAAAAAAGATTTTAGGAGATAGCTTGTGGGTACATGGGGGAGCTTGGATAGAGATGAAGTGGGTTTCCTGAATACACAGTAAATCAGCCCCTAGGGACAAAGCTTCTTTCCACAGTGAACCACGTTTTACTGGGTGGCTTAAGCCTTTCATGCTGAGAGTAACACCCATCAATCTGGTAGGTTAACAAGGAGTAGTAGCTATAGTTAACTTTGGGAGTATGGAAGTAAAGCAGTATTCGAGGAACTCTGAGATTCTTAAAAGGAAACACGGATATATGTTGTCTTGGCGAAGAGAAGGAAGGTAAAAAAAAAAATGGAACAAAGGGCAGTATAGGGGGGTATTGCATGTAGCCATTACAGACATCCAACGACAATAAGGCCCGTACATCAGTAGTATGGCACTACACTTCAGGTAGGAGGTGTGGGTTTTCACTTTCATGCCACAAGTCTCCAATCTTCGTCAGGATTTTGTGGTGTGCGATGTTCCTTGTGGGGAGACAGGGAAGCAGGCAGTATGTCCCATTGGCGTAGCAGGTCTAAACCTTGATCCAGGGAGACTATGGTGTAGGTAGTATTCTCAACTGAAAGCAAGAGAGCCTTTGTTATAGGCCAGAGTTTCCCTCTGAGTGAAAGGGTATATTGTGAGAGATAAGTGTACAGTTGGAGTTTTGCATACTCTGCTGGTAAAGGAGAGGTTCTGGCAGCTCTCATCAACTGATCCTTGATGTGGTAAAAGTGAATGCGCATGAGGGTGTCCCGAGGGAGATTCTCAGGAAGGTATGATGGTTTAGGCAATCGGTGTATACGATCTATAACGAGGTCAGAGTCAGAAAGTTCAGGAAGAATAGCCCGGATTAGAGCTTGCATGTTGCGAGTTAAGTCAGGCTGTTGTATTAATTCAGGGATACCCCTAATCTTTAGGTTGTTGCGTCGGGTGCGATCCTCAAGATCAGCCATTTTGGATTTAAGCCGGGCAATATTATCTTCTCTATCATTATGGGAGTCAACAAGATCATTGAACGTGAATGCAAAGTCACCCATTTTTTCCTTAATGTGTGAAACCCTGTCTCCCATTTCTTTAACATCTTCCTTAAATTGTCCGATAAGCAATTGCATATTGGAGTGTATAGTGCTCCTTAGAGAACCCAAAACATATCCTTTAGAGCAGTATAAGTTCACATAGACCGAGCGCAACATATTTGCTTTACATTTGTTCACCTATACACATTGTTGCGGCTGGTCCAATCAGGTAGTTAGGCACGCATTTCCAGCGCAGTGATTTCTGTGATATAGTATAAGACAATGGTTTGTCTGAGGCAGGATAGATGTTGATAGGTGCCACCAGTTCCCTAGTGTCTTGAAAAGAGGAGTGGATAGGGCTTACCTCCACACCCTGCTGCTGGGGGCCCAAAAGCCGCAGCCTCTATTTTACCGGACTTCCGCTCATAGGTGAAGTGGCAGGGAGGCCGGCAAGGCGGATGTGGGCCTAGGATGCAAGGGAAAAGCAGGAGACCTGGACCGTCTCCCTCCACTGTTGTCGCTAGAACCAGATGGTGAGTGAGACGAAGATCCAGTGCCATTTTGAGTCACGGCCGGAGACCATAAAGAACAAGGTATGTTTTTGTGGCCGGGATCCTTCTTTTTTCTTCCGGGACATGTCGGACGGTAGGTCAAGGATTCCCAAGCCAGGGAAAGTAGGTTAGAAGT
The DNA here is from genome assembly GCF_000935625.1 of Nanorana parkeri. Lineage (NCBI taxonomy): Eukaryota > Metazoa > Chordata > Amphibia > Anura > Dicroglossidae > Nanorana > Nanorana parkeri. Next base: position 19,309 of record NW_017308295.1, on the reverse strand, counting down.
CCCGTTTACTACGTATGGCGTACGTAGCACGGAGCTCCGTTTCAGGCAGCCATCTCGGTCAAACGGCCCTGCCCCCTACACAACATTTTAGATTGTTCAGACTGACCAGAAGTGCTTGGCTGTGTATCTTCATCTCTTTCAGCCAAAATGTATTCCTCCTTCCCATGCTCAGGTACCTCTTGACATGCAGTTATCTTCCCTGTCTTCAAGTATTTCTGCATAGAGCCAGATAATTCTTGCGTTCCCCAAAATCAAGATTCTTTTTTCTCTTTTTGTGACCAGATTCAAATTTACATTCTCTTGCACTTTTATGCATGTTTTTGTAACAGGATAAAAAAACTAATGCAAATTATTAACACACAGAATTTTAGAACACCAAAATGAACAATGTTAAAGGACCAATGCAGGAAAAGAAATTCTGACTAATTGACCAATTGAGAGACAAGAAATAGAAACAACTTCAGATTGTTTTCATGCCAAGTCACTACACAGCAAACATTCTCTGACCCTGGTATTAGCAAACAAACAAGTATACTGATTATTAAGAGGGTTATTCACTAAGGAGCCAAAGGATCCAGCCGTAGCTTCAGCTGATCCTTCGGCTTACTTTGACGGCCAAAGCCATTCGCTTCAGTCGAACCAAAGGGCTGCTGTACAGGCTATTCACTATAGCCCGTACAGCCAGGGGCGTATTTACCACGAAGCAAACAAGGCGTTTGCCTGGAGTGGCACTTTGCAGGGGGCAGACATTTTTGCCCCCCTGCAAAGAGGAAAGCTGGTGAAGGGGGCGCACAAAATCAGGCAGCCTTGGCTGCCTAATCAGGTGGCTTCTGGTGGGGCCTGGCAGCGATCTGCAGGGTGTAAGAGGAGGCATGGCCGGGGCCGAGGGAGACGTGGCCTGGCCACAGAGGCTGCAGGCGGCTTCAAGAAGAAGCTTTGGCGGCTGTATGTGCCGGGTCTAGGCAGGGAGCAGAGAAGGCACAGGACTGATGGGACGGAGGGTGGAGCAGTCCCGGCCTGTGGAGACTGTGGGTGGCTCACAGAAGATGCTTCGGCAGCTGGGGAGCTGCAGGTAAGAGAAGCAGCACTTGTGCAGGGAAAGGGACCCTGCACAGCCCACCTGAGAGACTCTGAAAAGTCTATGGTGGGCTCTGGGGGGTCTCTGGTGGGAGTTTGCAGGGTCTCAGGTGGGTTGTGCAAGGTCTATAGTGGAATGTGCAGGGTCTATAGTGGAATGTGCAGGGTCTTTGGCGGTCTCAGCTCTAAGACCCTGCAGAGCCCACCGGAGATCCTTTATAGCCCACCTGAGACCCCGGCTTCCCTGTAACACTAAGGCCTCATTCACACTGCTTAAAGTCAGCCCATACAGATCTGTGCGGCATGCACGGCCGTATCGGGCCATTCCAGGGAAGAACAGGTGCTGCGTACGAGTACTGATACCCGCACCAATGTGCAGTTCGCGTGAGTGTGCGGCCGTGTCCTCCCATAGAGAAGAACAGACGCACAATCACGTGCAGCACCTAACCCTCCCGGGAGCGGCCTGGTATGGGAAAAATGTAGATTGGGAGGTGCCAAGTTTCGTCTTGCCTAGGGCAGCATGAAACCTAAATACACCGCTGTGTAAAGGAGCCGAAGGCAGGCGAATGGCTCAGCCGAGCCGAGCGTATATGCTTAGTCTCAGGGGAAGTGGGGGGAATGGCCTGCCACAGCAGACGGTTTCCCCCGTAAATGACAACAGTTGGGCTGTCATTAAACAACAACTGGGCGGAGCTGGGCGTGATGTCATGGCCGGCTCTGCTCAGTTGTTTTCATTTGCCTAGGACCTGCTGGAAGACTCTGGCAGATGCTGGCCAAACGTAAACAGTTGGGCGGAGTTAGTGTTGATGTCACCACTAACTTCGCCCAATTTATATTTTGCCAGCATCTGTCAGATTCTTCATTCTGCCGTGGGAGTTCGTCAAGTGCAGTCGGGTCGGCGAGCGTCTTTTTATTATTTTTTATTTTTTATGTCTTTGAGTTGTCATGGACAATGCTGGACATCATGATTGACCCTGGATTACGTTGGTGGAACCATTTTGGGGGGGTTTATTAAAAGGCCTTGTCAAAAATCCTTTGTTGTGTTTTTTTTTTCAAATAAAGGATTTTTTATTAAAGTCTGACCTCTTTTTTTTATTCTATTTTAACCCTTTAGTGAATGGGTAGGGGTACAAGTACCCCCTACTCATTCACAAGGGCTACCGCACTGGGTGGCTTGTGAGGAAGACGCCCTTGTCCCCATCGGCGACCCTGGAAAAGCACCCTCCCAGTGCCGAGGGCATGTGACCTGGAATGGCAGATGGGGCTCACTCGTCCCCCCCCTGTCCTGTCAGGCCTGTGCTTGGATGAAGGGTCTGGTAGGGAATTTTAGGGGGACCCCACATTTTTTTTTCCCCCTCGCATTTTGGGGCTGGGATCCCTTCTAAAATTCCATCCCGACCTTAAGGGCCTAGTATGACTTTTGGGAGGAAGCCCACGCATTTTTTTCTTTTTAAATAGGGGTCATTCCTACCAGACCTAAAGGGTCTGGTATTGTAAAATAAAGAAAACATTTGTTTTAAAGTAAAGAAAAAAGAAAAAAATTCTCACTTTTATAACATTTTTCTTTATTTTACATTTATTTTTAATGATTTTTCTTTTGTTTACATTTTTTTGATTCTACTCGCTGCCTCCGTGTTAGCGAGCAAAATAGCTGAGCCGAATGCCACTCTGAGAATAGGGTCAAACGGCAGCGAGCGAACTGTCGGAGCTTCGTCTCAGCCGATCCAGATGTTAGATCGGCTGAGTTGAACTCCTTCTGCACTTCGGCTCAGCCAAACATGCAGAGCATGATGAGCTGACTGAACGCAGCCGAAGCCAGTTGATGTACGGCTAAATTTTTGCGTTTGGCTCACTTTATTTGGGCTGGGTTATTCACTCGGCAGCTTAGTGAATAACCCCCTAAGTGTGTAGTAAACTGAGCTTTTTAGTGAATATTTGAATCAGCTTGTAGAGAACCTAGCCAGTTTTGCTACAGAACAAACATGAAATAACCTCTGACCTCTCACACGCCCTGGTTTGCATCAGGGCTAGACCTGTACAGTAATACCTTGGTTTACAAGTAACTTGGTTTGCGAGTGTTCCGCAAGACGAGCAAACATTTCTGAAAAATTGCAAGTCTTGCAATACGAGCAGGACGCGAGAGGGAGATGTGGGAAATGTGGGAAACTTTTGTTTAAAATTTTGTAGAAAAGCACCACCCGAGTAAGGCTGTAGGCAAGCGATTAATCTGTTTAACGTCAATGCAATGTCGCATTTCCGCGAAATCCTCAAAAGGAGGCAACAGCAAGTGTCATTGGATAGATTCTGTGTTAAGGTTTCACAAAATGAAAAAGATTCCAGGGGGCCTAGGGATAGAAGTGATTCGGTTAGTGATAGTGAAAGTCGTCCCACACAATAATCCTCCTCTCTCGTCTCCGTCGCACCAGCCACGAAGGTACCTGTAATTGGTTTATTTTTCTTTGTATTTTGTACAGTATTATATTACAGTATTGTAATAATTTTTATATAAATATTTTTGGGTTGTGGAACGAATCATCTGAGTTTCCATTATTTCCTATGGGGAAATTCGCTTTGATATACAAGCGCTTTGTATTACAAGCATGATTCCGGAACAAATTATGCTTGTAAACCAAGGTATTACTGTATATAAAACCCAAATCATGGCAAGACCCTGACTAGAATGCCACTTGCCAAACACTTCTGATGGTAGTGATGCTGACAGCTTCTAGCACAGGCCTGTGAGCTCCAAAAAGTTACCAGAGCTTTAAAAGGGTTCTAAACCCTCCCGTTTTTTTGCCTATATCTACTGCTACCAAGTAGTAGATATAGGCAAACCGTTTTAAAAAAAAAACGCTTTAACAGTGGTTTAAACTTACCTTGTTTTCTCTGCGCACTCCCGCCCGAGAATGCGAAACTGTTTGGGCGGCCGCAAAGCATCTTGGGGCGGGCGCATGCGCAGTTCGGATTCTCGGCTGGGAAACAAGCAGAGACGCAAGGTAAGTCTATGGACGCGTGCACCCGCATGCAGACACCGTGGGATCAGAAGTGCCAGCAAGCAGAGGAGTCAGCACTGGATCGGAGAGCCACCGCACCGCTGGAGCGACAGATGAAAACATCGGGAAAGAAGAAGATTGGATTAAGAGACATCATTTAAAAGGTAAGTGCTGACATTAACATTGGGGGGAGGGGGAAAAAATTATCCTTTAATGTCACTTTAACTAAAAGTTAATGTCACTTTAACAATACTCTTTGTACACCCTCAGCAAGTGTCATCGCCAACAATGACAACCCCCACCAATAACCTCCAGCAAGTGTCAGGGCCTGCAATGACAACCCTCAGCAATGGCTGACAGAAAGTGTCAAGGCCAGCAATGACAACATTCAGCAAGTGTCAGGGCAATGATAAAAAGCAATAACCACTGGCAAAATTAACCTCCCCTAGGCAGCAAAATTAATCTTGTCCCAGGCAACAATAATAATCTCACCCCGCACAGCAACAATACGTTGTTATTTCTGCCCTGGGGAGTAGATTAAAACTGCTGCCTGGGGAGAAATTACTATTAACTATGAATAGCCATTGCATTATATTAAGCATTAAACTAATTTTTACATGGCTTCTTACTTTGGCCTCTGATCCCCATGGTGCAACAACATCCCCGATAAGTAACCTGCAGCAAAGGTCAGGGCCTGCAATGACATCCTCGATAACCTCCAACAAGTGTCAGGGCCAACAATGACAACTCACACCAATAACCGCCAGCACGTGTCAGGGCCTGCAATGACATCCCCGATAAATAACCTCCAGCAAGTGTTGGGGTCAAGAATGCCAACCCCGAGCAATAACCACTAGTGATGGGCTCGAACATCGGCAGTTCGTGTGTTCAGCAAACACACAAGGCACTGTACCTTTGAGCCCTGATTGTCTAGAGCCTTGCACCTGACCACAGTCAGGTGCAAGACTTTTCCCAATCAGGGCACAGAGAACTGCGAGAGCCGTGATTGAGCAAAGTCATGATAACTTTGCCCAATCACGGCTCACCTGTTACAACTGTAAACAGTTTGGCAGAGCTAGCTGTCACTGCTAGCTCTGCTTAATTGTTTACATGTTGCCGGCATCTGTCAAAATGCCATTTTGCGGCATGTGTTCGTTGAGAGTGGACGGGACGGTCGTCTGGTTTTTTTTTTTCATTATTATTTCTAATTATGTTTTATTTTTATTTGGTCAAGTCATCGTTGTCGTGAACAATCCTGGATTATGTCGGTGCATCCATTTTTAAAAATTTTTTAATAAAAGACTTTTCAAAAACTTGTCTTTTTACCCCACCCCTTACTCATTCACAAGGGGGGGTGCATCTGAGTGCCCCTTTATTAAAGGGGTGTCCTGATGTGAATAAGCTCCCGCTCGCACCCCCACAACCAACACCCTAGGGCTTGTGGGAAAGAGGCCCTTGTCCCCATCGGCATGTGGCCTGGTATCGCAAGGGGGGGCACTCGCTCGTCCCCCTTCTCCTTTCCTGCTTGTGCTCGGATCAAGGGTCTGGAATTTTCAGGGGGACCCCACATTTCTCTCCCCGCCCCCCATTTTGGGGGGTCGGGTTCCTGCTTAATATTCCTACCAGACCTTAAAGGTCTGGTATGACTTTTGGGGGGAACCCCACACTTTTTCTTTTAAATGGGGTCCCAACTAACATTCCTTTTTTTTTCTTTAGAAAGGTCATTTTTGCTACAGCAGGTTCTATACATTGTAGAGATTTGCCACTTTACAGGCAGTTTAAGGGGACCCCCAGGCACGATATTTAAAGGAATTTTTCATTTATATTGTTTCACTTTAAGTGATGTTAAAAATCACTGCTCCTTTAAAAATTAGATTAAAAAAGTGTTTTTTTCATTGATACATGTCCCCCAGGGCAGTACCCGCATCCCCATACCCTTTTTATGGCCATTAACTTGCATATAAGCCTTCAAAATGGGGTCAATTGATTTTCAAAGTTCTACCCCATAGACTTGCATTGAGCTCGAATTCAAACTTTTCCCATGTTCGAAAGTTCGAATTCTAACCGAACACAGGGGTGTTTGGCTCATCACTAATAACCACCAGCACATGTCAGGGCCTCCAATGCACACCACCAGCAAGTGTCAACACCTGCAGTGCCAACCCTCAGCAGGTGTCAGGGCAATGATAAGTATTAAACAATTTTGTACATGGCTTCTTATTTTAGCCTCTGGTGCCACTGGTGATTTTGGTGTCTCCAGAAAGTGTCAGGGCCTGCATTGACATCCCCGATAAATAACCTCCAGCAAGTGTCAGGGCCTCCAATGCCAACCCCCCAGCAATAACCACCAGCAAGTTTCAGGGCCTCCAATGCCAACCCCAAGCAATAACCACCAGGAAGTGTCAGGGCCTCCAATGCCAACCATCTTACTCAGCTGAACTGAGCAAGCATTGTCACCATAGGAAAGGAAGTGTTTGCAGATACAAATCTGTCTAATAAGTGAACGCATGACTGAATGAACAATCAGGACATATAAAAATAGAATAAACTTTTGACATTACAGGAATATGTGCACCAACATATAGGTGTTTGTATTTAAATACATATTGTGAGGGTGTTAGATCAGCAGCGGGTGTGTGTGACCCCCTGGATGAGTTCACACCACAGAAATTAGGCACCGCAAACAAGGATTTCTTCTGGTGAAATGCACATGCAATTTATTTACAACTATTCCCAAGAAAATGTAAGCAACACAAACAAAACATCCCTCACTACCAACTATGTGCAACCTTGTGCTGCCCCTAGCACCTATCTGCCTATTCAGTAAACTGCCACACAGGCTGTCTTACCACACGCGCTTTTGTTTTTCTTTGTCGCCACGTCTTTGTCGCTCAGGCATGAAACTGGTTCCAGGGTGGAGCAAATCTCTGAGCAGTCTGGGAGTTCTTATAGAGGCCCTAATGAGCCAGCTTACTTCAGCTGGGCTTATTACCTCTACCATTCCAGCCTCCCAGCACTCCCTCCAGTGAAAAAAATCTGCATACAACCTGAACCTGAGACACACATATATGCTATTCTGGGTACACCCAGGCGATTTCACCTGCCAGCTGCCACAATTAGTGATGGGCTCGGGCGTGTTCGCAGCTCCACTTGCCTTGCCTGCGAGGAAGCTGACAACGCCGCAGCGCCAATCACAGGCACGGAGACATTTCCCGATCTCTGCAGCTGCGGACCTGGATAATGTCTCAGTACCTGCGATTGGCGCTGCGGCGCTGTCAGCTTCCTGGCGGGCTCGGCACGTGGAGCTGCGAACACGCCCGAGGCCATCGCTAGCCGCAATATGAACATACAATTTTCAGTCCTTACTATCTACACTAAAATTGAAATATTGAGAAAACTGTTTAAAGTATAAAACATTATCACAAAAATGCAAAGCAGAGGAGATCCATACATTGTCCATCTCGAGTATATTACAGCAGTCCTTTACCCATATCTTTAAAATAACAACAAAAACACCTTTAGAAATGTTTAGTAATGACAATCTACAAACACGTACCTATAGATAATGTCAGTCTTTTTATTCTTTGCATACCTTATTTCTCTTTTCTTCCCCAGTCTTCTGATAGTATTCATATCAACAAAGGGCAGATTACTAGCTCTCCTTTTACTTCATGAAAATCTGGCACATGTGACTACACATGTGACTGGGACCTGTGACCATGCACATCATCTCAGGAGAGGAAAATGCCTTGCCCTGAGATGAGATTTGCCAGCAATGCTCTGCTGATGTAACCTTCCAAAGATGCTATACTCAGGCAAACTGAAGTCATTTTGCCCTTTCAAAGCAGGAAGTGAATGCCCTGCAAGCGTAAGTATTTCAAAATCACAGCATTCTCCCAATTTTGGTGTCATCCGCAAACACGGAAATATCGCTGTTAACACCCTCCCCGATGTCATTAATAAATAAGTTGAACAATATGGGACCCAGCACATATTTGTTTGCACTAAGCCCAAAACCTTATTTTATAAGCTACGTGCCTATAAAAATTATTTATAGGCACGTAGCTTATAATCAGAGGGATTCATCTCCGTGTGACTGATATGTTGGATTTTATTAGAGATTAAACAAATTCCTCTGATCTATGACAAGGGCAAACATTTCTCAGACAGTGAGAAGCCTAGTGTATATAGATTTCTTGTCCCCTGGTGTGGTTTGTAGCTGAAAAGTCCACAACTGTCCACTCTTATCTGCCCAAGAACCTAGAAGGTGTAAGATCCTTCCAACTCCAGGAACAAGCTGTCTGTTCGAATCCTAATAGTGGACAGTTGTCTCTTCTTGTTCTACTGATCAGTAAAGTAATAAAATATCTTGTGATAGTGACTTTCCTCTATACTTTGATATCACAAGTAACCAGGGGTACTCTGACTGTGAGTCATTTTGGTGTCACCCGATGCACGCTGCACCCTCCTTGTGATGCCACTGGTAAGAACCTATTTAAATAAAATTTGATAACTTCATTTAAACCATCTGGGAAGAGAGTTTGTAGTCTATGGATTTAAAACATTTATCTTTTACATAACTTCTTAAATCTAATAATATTTTGCACTCCATGATCTCCTCAATTATAGTGGCTCCCAATAGATGGTAATCTTTATTATGGTAATGCAGAAAATGTCTTGAAATACTGTGTTTCACCCCTTTCCTAATGTTTGATCAATGTTTGTTCAATAGTTGTCCAAAGGTTTGTATGGTTCCCTACATACTGTAATCCAGGGGCAAGTTAACAAATAGACCACATACTATAATTAGGGAACTTTTTATTAGATATGTGCACTTGCAAAAAATTCTGTTTGGTTCGTCTCAGATTTTTAATTACTTTGTTTTTCAGGATTTGAGTCCAAAAGTCAATACGTTTTGGGATTCGGATGAATCTGAAATTTTTGTTAATTTCTGATGAAATAAATTATATTTACGATCAAATTTAAGAAGCAGCAAAATGACATTAGATAAAGAAAGTGATGTTTTTCTTTAACATTTGATAGTCCACAGAAACAATAAAAGCAAACAAAAAAAACAGCGCACAGCTCCCCCTTTCCCAATTCATACCAGACCCTTTAGGTCTGCTAGGAATTTTAGGGAGGATGCTAACACCAAAGAAACAAAAAAAAATCATGGGTTCTCCCCTAAAATCCCTTACCAGACCCTTGATTTAAGTAGCAGCTTGGCAGAGCAAGAAAGGGGGAAGACGAGCATGTGCCCCCTTCCCCCCGCACCATACCATGCCCTCAGCATTGGGGAGGGGGCTTTGCTGGGGGGGACCCCCTGGAAAAACACCTTGTCCCCATGTCGATGGGGACAAGGGCCTCTTCCTCACAACCCTGGCCCGGTGGTTGTGGGGGTCTACGGGCAGCGGGGCTTATCTGAATCTGGGTAGTGTATGGCTGCTGGCCATACACTATTAGCCTGATAGTGGAACAAAAAAGACTGATTCTTCCATCCATGCTAAACAGCGTGGATTACCTAATCCCCCACTTCATCTATTGTGTTCTAACAGTCTGCGTCCACCGCTGTTAGAATACATAAATAGGGACTGCAGGGGGGGGCGTGTCCAAGGCATGGATCTGTGAGGACGTGCAGCGTGTGAGCTCCGTACGTCGGCGGCCAATTTTACAGTCTAGCGTGTCAGCATAGTGCCCTTTTCAGGGCTATGTCGACGAAAAAGAAGAAGAGAGGGAAGGGGACCCCGAAAACCGGGCCGAAACAAGATTTCCGCCGGTTTTTTACTCAGCTGGACCCGAGGCTGAGTGCCGGCAGATCCAAGATGGTGCCCGCATGTGTCTCTCCGGCCCGCAGCAGCAACCCTGCGATGTCCCCGTCTCAGGATGCCGACGACGACGCCTCCTCTGCGGATGAACGGGCACTTGAGTCCCTGCCATGCAGCCCTATGATGACGAGACCGGACATCTCGCAGGGCCCCCATCGCACGCCCGCGCCGGCGGCACACTCCCCGGTTTCAGGACCGGAGCTCAGGGGAATGTTTGCGACGCTCAGAGCAGACCTGGCCATGATGGTGGAACGCCTGGAGGGCTCCCTGAAACAGGAACTGACGGCGGTCCGGCAACAGGTAACGGGTTGATGTGAGAGTGACGTCCCTGGAATCCAGCAGTGCCTCATTCGACTCCCGCCTGCAGGCGGTGGAGCTAATGCAGGCTACCCATCTACAAGCCATGGCTACCCTCCGCCTTAAGGTGGATGATGGAGAAAATAGAAGCCGCAGGAACAACGTCCGCATTAGGGGTATCCCTGAGGCCACCACTGGTCCGGATCTCCGTTCTACAGTGACTGCCATATTGAACATGCTACAAGACAGGGAGCCGACCCACACATTGGAACTAGACAGAGTACACAGGGTGTATGGCCCGGCTAATACAAGAGATGGCGCACCCAGAGATGTGCTGTGTCGCATCCATTTTTTTACGTTGAAGGAAGAGATTATGCGTCGGGCGTGGGATAAAAAAACGGTGGACTTTGATGGTGCTTCCATATCTTTCTTACCTGACCTCTCTAGCCACACGCTCTATATGCGGAGACAGCTACGACCGGTCCTCAGGTATGTGCAGGACGCTGGCGCAACCTATCGCTGGGGCCCTCCATTCCACCTGTTGCTCCGTAGGGGGAACCGTTCATTCGCTTTACATAGGCCGGATCAGCTCCCTGTGCTGTCCTCCCTGTTGGAATGTGACCCTGTCCCGGTACAAGACTGGCTGACCCCCATGACGGAGCGATTAGAGCTGATCCGGCCTATGTAAACCCCCCTTTATATAGGCCGGATCAGCTCCCTGTGCTGTTCTCCCTGTTGGAA
>NW_017308295.1:1607-4029 GCF_000935625.1 Nanorana parkeri | reverse complement strand
GAGCCTACATAGGGAATCGGGATCGATGGCTGCAGCATCTCACGCATGCCCACCCCCACGCATATCGTGCATCATCGCCCGACTCAAGATCCAGGGGTGTGAGCACGGTTATAAATAGGGCGGCTCTGTGGGCTTTTGACTCGGCACTGGAGGATCCGGAGGGCCGTTACTTATTTGTCAAGGGAGACCTGGAGGGGTCCAGAGTTACATTGGCGAATGTATACGCCCCGAACGTCAATCAGATTACGTTCATGGAACACTGCCTTTCAGAATTATCTACATTCCTGTGGAAATTTAAACGGCTACTGCAAACAGAACAGCTGTTAGATGTGTGGCGGGTACTCCATGGCCATGAAAGAGACTACACGTTCTTCTCCACGCCCCACCAGTCCTACTCACGCTTGGATTACTTCCTGCTGTGACAGTCTGGCTTGCATAGGGTGGCGGCTGTTTCGATAGAGATCTGCATGATCTCAGATCACTCCCCAGTGGCCATGGAGATCCGATTGGGTGAAGAGGCTTTCCGGACTTGGCAGTGGCGGCTTAATGAGTCCATCCTGCAAGATGAGGGGGCCCGGGGAGCTTTGGAACAGGAATTACGCACTTATTTCGAGACTAATCAGGCCTCCGCAGCTAGGCCTCTTTCGGTGTGGCGAGGCACACAAATGTGTGATATGGGGCCTTTTGATATCTCAGGGGTCTAGGCTCAAGAAGATACGATCGGCTATGATTAGCGACTCAACCAGCCGTATCCAGACATTAGAGTAGAGCCATAAGCAGTCCCTAGCTAAATCAACCCTCTCGGAACTACTCATTCTTCGGGAACGCTTACAGGCCTTCTTCTTAGACAAGGTGAAAGCTCGCCATGTATGGCTGCGCAAACACTTCTATGAATGGGGCAACAAGCCAGGCAGTCTTCTGGCCAGAGCCCTTAGAGAAAGTCGTTCCCTTGCCGCGATACCACAGGTGTGCTCCAGTACTGGAGCGGCCCTGAGGGAATCTCTGGAAATTGCTGATTGCTTTAGGGAATTCTATCAATCCTTGTATAACTCATCCCCCTCGCCTACGGGCCTGGCGCTAGAGGATAGGACCCGGGCCATAACCACCTATCTTGAGGGCTTGGGGATGCCCCGTCTCCCGCAAGAGGCCCGCCTCTCCTTGGCTGGACCTCTGGGGGAGGCTGAGGTTCTCAGAGCGATAAAATAATCAAAACCACATAAAGCACCGGGGCCGGACGGCTACACGCTTTTATATTATAAACAATTCTCATCCCTCCTTGCCCAGCCTTTCATCCAAGCTTTTAACTCGAAGGAAGGTCATGAGGTTCCGGCCAATACGTTGCGGGCTGCCATCACGGTTATACCGAAGGAGGGGAAGGACCACTCACAATGCGCTAACTACCGCCCCATCTACCTGCTGAATGTAGATTTAAAACTTTTTACAAACATTCTGGCCAATAGGTTGCTACCCCATATGCAGGGACTTATTCACGCTGACCAGGTAGGATTCATTCCAGGGAGGGAGGCTAAAGAAAACACAACACGGGCCCTGAACGCCATCCACCTGGCTAGGTCACTGGATGTCTCTACCATCCTCCTGTCGACTGACGCCGAGAAGGCTTTCGATAGGGTGGATTGGGTTTTTCTGAAGATGACGTTGACCTACCTGGGAGTGGGGACCGAGTTCTCTATGTGGATAGCAGGCTTATAATTCCATCCGACGCCATATGTACGACTCAACAGGGTGGCCTCGGGGGACTTTTCCCTTTTCAATGGCACACGTCAGGGATGCCCTCTATCTCCCCCACTGTTCGTGTTGACCTTGGAGCCCTTCTTATGTTACATTCGTAACGACCCTAACTTCCCCGGTCTAGCGGTGGGGGGCTCCACCCACAAAGTGGCAGGTTATGCGGATGACCTGCTCTTTTTCGTGACAAGACCTGCCACCTCCTTGCCGAACCTTTTAGCGGAACTGGCCCATTATAAATCCCTCTCAAATTTCGCGATTAATCTGCAGAAGTCGGAGACCTTGAACCTTAATGTCTCCAAGGCCGTGATAGACTCCTTAACGCCCTACTTCCCATTCACGTGGGCGGCCCATAGTGTTAAATACCTGGGTATATATCTGACGTCTTCCATTGGGGAGATTTTCTCGGCCAACTTTCCACCATTCTTTACTAAAATGAAGCTGGACTTACAGCTTTGGACTAAGAATACGTTTACGTGGTTTGGCCGGAACAGCGTCCTCAAAATAAACGTTCTACCCAGACTGCTATATCTCCTCCAGACCCTACCGGTGCAGATCCCAGCTTGCTTCCTGAGGAAGGTAAAAGGTGAATTCGTCAAATTCCTATGGGCACATAAGGGCCATTGTTTGAGCTTCTACTGATGTCTCGACCTAAACGCAGAGGGGGCATGGGGTT
>NW_017308295.1:0-527 GCF_000935625.1 Nanorana parkeri | reverse complement strand
TCATATAATTACAATAAATTTAAACCAATAAAGTCCTTGTGGAACACCACGTGTGTGTGTCTCTATTATTGTTACTTAAAAGTCTTGATGTGCAAATAAAAAATTTAAAAACCCTTCAGCCTGTAACGTGTTAAAATTGTTACAACTTTCCAATCCACTACTTCACCCATGAGGCTCCAACAAAAAAGCTGCTTACCCTATAAATAGACCTCTTTTGCAAAAGATCTATAAGCGCTTTGTGACATACACAGCCCAATTAGATCCTTAAGATGGAAAATGATAACAATCCTCTTTTCTCTCTTGTTGCTCATAGAAGGAAACAAACGGAGAACCAGTCGTTGTAAAGTTTAAAAGCGATTTATTAAAACTACTCACATGGATACAATACGTAACAGGTTCCCCTCCTGCCTAGCTAAGTGCTCCTTTGGTGTCACCTACAAATCTAGCTCCTCCCCTCCTTTTCCTTTTTCTGTGGCGATTCCGCAGGGCTCAGTCCTTGGACCCCTTCTTTTTTCTATCTACACCAC
>NW_017308294.1:229567-232274 GCF_000935625.1 Nanorana parkeri | reverse complement strand
ACAGTATGACGGTGTGATAGTATGACGGTGTGACAGTATGATGGTGTGATAGTATGATGGTGTGACAGTATGACGGTGTGGCAGTATGACGGTGTGATTGTGATAGTATGATGGTGTGATAGTATGACGGTGTGACAGTATGATGGTGTGACAGTATGACGGTGTGACTGTATGACGGTGTGACTGTATGACGGTGTGACAGTATGACGGTGTGACTGTATGACGGTGTGACAGCATGACGGTGTGACAGTATGATGGTGTGACTGTATGACAGTAAGACGGTGTGACAGTATGACGGTGTGACTGTATGACGGTGTGACTGTATGACGGTGTGACTGTATGACGGTGTGACTGTATGACGGTGTGACTGTATGACGGTGTGACTGTATGACGGTGTGACTGTATGACGGTGTGACTGTATGACGGTGTGACTGTATGACGGTGTGACTGTATGACGGTGTGACTGTATGACGGTGTGACTGTATGACGGTGTGACTGTATGACGGTGTGACTGTATGACGGTGTGACTGTATGACGGTGTGACTGTATGACGGTGTGACTGTATGACGGTGTGACTGTATGACGGTGTGACTGTATGACGGTGTGACTGTATGACGGTGTGACTGTATGACGGTGTGACTGTATGACGGTGTGACTGTATGACGGTGTGACTGTATGACGGTGTGACTGTATGACGGTGTGACTGTATGACGGTGTGACTGTATGACGGTGTGACTGTATGACGGTGTGACTGTATGACGGTGTGACTGTATGACGGTGTGACTGTATGACGGTGTGACTGTATGACGGTGTGACTGTATGACGGTGTGACTGTATGACGGTGTGACTGTATGACGGTGTGACTGTATGACGGTGTGACTGTATGACGGTGTGACTGTATGACGGTGTGACTGTATGACGGTGTGACTGTATGACGGTGTGACTGTATGACGGTGTGACTGTATGACGGTGTGACTGTATGACGGTGTGACTGTATGACGGTGTGACTGTATGACGGTGTGACTGTATGACGGTGTGACTGTATGACGGTGTGACTGTATGACGGTGTGACTGTATGACGGTGTGACTGTATGACGGTGTGACTGTATGACGGTGTGACTGTATGACGGTGTGACTGTATGACGGTGTGACTGTATGACGGTGTGACTGTATGACGGTGTGACTGTATGACGGTGTGACTGTATGACGGTGTGACTGTATGACGGTGTGACTGTATGACAGTAAGACGGTGTGACAGTATGACGGTGGGACTGTATGACGGTGTGACAGTATGACGGGGTGACTGTATGACGGTGTGATAGTATGACGGTGTGATAGTATGACGGTGTGATATTATGACGGTGTGATAGTATGACAGTATGATGGTGTGACAGTATGATGGTGTGACTGTATGACAGTAAGACGGTGTGACAGTATGACGGTGTGACAGTAAGACGGTGTGACAGTAAGACGGTGTGACAGTATGACGGTGTGACAGTAAGACGGTGTGACAGTATGACGGTGTGACAGCGCTCCCCTGTACAAGGCCTGCAGTATCTACAGAGCTGAAGCAGGAAAGTATCTGAAATCCTTGCGGTGCCCAATGAGGAGCAGGAGAGGATTGTAACTTCTTTCACTAAATTTGGAGTTCCCCTTTAAAGTAGACCGGACGCTTTTACATTATCTTACGTTGCAGATGGTGAAGCAGAAGGAGTGAGACTCCTGCTGCAGCAAGCAGGATAAAGCATCACGCTGCACTAAGATCTCCCCTTCTGGAGCCCCCAAAAGATACAAAGGGGAGGAAGCTGAAACTTTAGTTTTGGGAGGATTGATGTTATTAAAGTCCCCCCTATGGTACGGTTCTGTATTAGCAGCCATCGGAGGCTAAATGAGGCTTGGCAGAGGTGGCCTGCGGCGTCCTGCACAGGAAGTAAGCTGTGCGTAGGAGAATCCCTCCCCCGGGGGGTCAGAACCTTTAATTATTTTCAGTTCTGATAGACTCCACTTTACATATCTATCTGGAAATGTAAATCAGCCATTTGCAGGAAGCCGGCGGTAACTGCGGCAGGAATGTAGGCTGTCCGGCGCTTTAAGACGGAGGGTAATACATCAGAGGCGCGCGCGGTGTCTCCATTGTCACCCCGCCGGTCATTATAATTATATCAGCGATGTTTTATCTGCCCTGTCATGTCCTGTAATTGTCCGCGCTTCTCCCGGCAACCGGCAGGCTGCATGTTAAGTGAGCGTCCTCCATGTTGCTTCCTGGCGGGCTGCCCATCAATCCGCCCGCGCGCGCTAATGCGTCCCAGGTACAGCTTTATTGAAAGCCGTTATCTGGACGACGAGAGCGACATGTCAGACCCCCAGAGCCAAGCGGAATGACTTCCCGAGCTAATCTCCGCCCGGAGACCATGGCAAGAAATAAATGACAAGCCAAACAGGAGGAAAGTCAGGAAAAGTCCGCGATTAATTAAAAAGGTGAAAATTAAAAGTTTGAACTTCTGAAAGTCTGAAGATTCCCCTCCAGGAGACAATCACGGCCGGATATGTACATGGAGTGCCGTCATGGTGGGGGGGAGCAATGTGGGGGAAGGGCAAACACTGCGGGGAAAAAGAGGGGCGCTATATGGGAAGTGGGGAATCGTGAAGTGGGGGGGGGGCATCATAGAAGGAAGGGGAAGCATTAGGGGGCCTAAGAAGGAACCAT
>NW_017308294.1:223902-228509 GCF_000935625.1 Nanorana parkeri | reverse complement strand
AAGGGGGGGGGGTGCAGCATAGAAGGAAGGGGAAGCATTAGGGGGCCTAAGAAGGAACCATGGGAGGAATGGGGACATCATGGGAAGAAGGTGGGGGATTGCAGAGGAACGGGATGATCATGGGGGAAGGGGGTGTTGTGGGGAAAGGGGGCACCATGGGGCAAACGGAGCATTATGGGGGAAATGGGGACAATGGGAAGAAGGGGAATTATAATGGGAGGAGGCAGTGTAGGGGAGGGGTGGTATGATGGGGGAAGAAGGACCTCCAGAGTGCAATTTAAGAGACATCTTCTGCTTTATCTGTGGTGGTTCTTGTACTACAACTCTGCACCGGGTACCAGAGAGCCCAAGGACGGACATGGTGGTGTGAAATCCCAGATCATCTTACCGTTTTGTTGGGCCAGTTGTATTTCTCGAACACATCCTGTACGCGGTCTTCCCCGCCGTCCGTGAACATCATGATCATCTTGTTGCAGTTGGCTCGGGTGACGTTATTCTGAAACAGAAGAGGAAATCTTTATATTTCCTTCACAGAGAGAAACCGGAACTCCGAGGAGAGGAAACATTGTATCGGGTCTGTACTCTGAGGAGAGGAAACACTGTATCGGGTCTGCACTCTGAGGAGAGGAAACATTGTATCGGGTCTGTACTCTGAGGAGGAAACATTGTATCGGGTCTGTACTCTGAGGAGAGGAAACATTGTATCGGGTCTGTACTCCGAGGAGGAAACATTGTATCGGGTCTGCACTCTGAGGAGAGGAAACATTGTATCGGGTCTGTACTCTGAGGAGAGGAAACATTGTATCGGGTCTGTACTCTGAGGAGAGGAAACATTGTATCGGGTCTGTACTCTGAGGAGGAAACATTGTATCGGGTCTGTACTCTGAGGAGGAAACATTGTATCGGGTCTGTACTCTGAGGAGGAAACATTGTATCGGGTCTGTACTCTGAGGAGAGGAAACACTGTATCGGGTCTGTACTCCGAGGAGAGGAAAAACATTGTATCGGGTCTGTACTCTGAGGAGGAAACATTGTATCGGGGCTGTACCCCGAGGAGGGAACATTGTATCGGGTCTGCCCTCTGAGGAGAGGAAACACTGTATCGGGGCTGTACCCCGAGGAGGGAACATTGTATCGGGTCTGCCCTCTGAGGAGAGGAAACACTGTATCGGGGCTGTACCCCGAGGAGGGAACATTGTATCGGGTCTGCCCTCTGAGGAGAGGAAACACTGTATCGGGGCTGTACCCCGAGGAGGGAACATTGTATCGGGTCTGCCCTCTGAGGAGAGGAAACACTGTATCGGGGCTGTACCCCGAGGAGGGAACATTGTATCGGGTCTGCCCTCTGAGGAGAGGAAACACTGTATCGGGGCTGTACCCCGAGGAGGGAACATTGTATCGGGTCTGCCCTCTGAGGAGAGGAAACACTGTATCGGGGCTGTACCCCGAGGAGGGAACATTGTATCGGGTCTGCCCTCTGAGGAGAGGAAACACTGTATCGGGGCTGTACCCCGAGGAGGGAACATTGTATCGGGTCTGCCCTCTGAGGAGAGGAAACACTGTATCGGGGCTGTACCCCGAGGAGGGAACATTGTATCGGGTCTGCCCTCTGAGGAGAGGAAACACTGTATCGGGGCTGTACCCCGAGGAGGGAACATTGTATCGGGTCTGCCCTCTGAGGAGAGGAAACACTGTATCGGGGCTGTACCCCGAGGAGGGAACATTGTATCGGGTCTGCCCTCTGAGGAGAGGAAACACTGTATCGGGGCTGTACCCCGAGGAGGGAACATTGTATCGGGTCTGCCCTCTGAGGAGAGGAAACACTGTATCGGGGCTGTACCCCGAGGAGGGAACATTGTATCGGGTCTGCCCTCTGAGGAGAGGAAACACTGTATCGGGGCTGTACCCCGAGGAGGGAACATTGTATCGGGTCTGCCCTCTGAGGAGAGGAAACACTGTATCGGGGCTGTACCCCGAGGAGGGAACATTGTATCGGGTCTGCCCTCTGAGGAGAGGAAACACTGTATCGGGGCTGTACCCCGAGGAGGGAACATTGTATCGGGTCTGCCCTCTGAGGAGAGGAAACACTGTATCGGGGCTGTACCCCGAGGAGGGAACATTGTATCGGGTCTGCCCTCTGAGGAGAGGAAACACTGTATCGGGGCTGTACCCCGAGGAGGGAACATTGTATCGGGTCTGCCCTCTGAGGAGAGGAAACACTGTATCGGGGCTGTACCCCGAGGAGGGAACATTGTATCGGGTCTGCCCTCTGAGGAGAGGAAACACTGTATCGGGGCTGTACCCCGAGGAGGGAACATTGTATCGGGTCTGCCCTCTGAGGAGAGGAAACACTGTATCGGGGCTGTACCCCGAGGAGGGAACATTGTATCGGGTCTGCCCTCTGAGGAGAGGAAACACTGTATCGGGGCTGTACCCCGAGGAGGGAACATTGTATCGGGTCTGCCCTCTGAGGAGAGGAAACACTGTATCGGGGCTGTACCCCGAGGAGGGAACATTGTATCGGGTCTGCCCTCTGAGGAGAGGAAACACTGTATCGGGGCTGTACCCCGAGGAGGGAACATTGTATCGGGTCTGCCCTCTGAGGAGAGGAAACACTGTATCGGGGCTGTACCCCGAGGAGGGAACATTGTATCGGGTCTGCCCTCTGAGGAGAGGAAACACTGTATCGGGGCTGTACCCCGAGGAGGGAACATTGTATCGGGTCTGCCCTCTGAGGAGAGGAAACACTGTATCGGGGCTGTACCCCGAGGAGGGAACATTGTATCGGGTCTGCCCTCTGAGGAGAGGAAACACTGTATCGGGGCTGTACCCCGAGGAGGGAACATTGTATCGGGTCTGCCCTCTGAGGAGAGGAAACACTGTATCGGGGCTGTACCCCGAGGAGGGAACATTGTATCGGGTCTGCCCTCTGAGGAGAGGAAACACTGTATCGGGTCTGTACTCCGAGGAGGAAACATTGTATCGGGTCTGAGGAAAGGATTTGTTCTACATTCTAACATCCTCGCTGTCATATACAAGGAGGGGACAGGGAGAGAGAGAGAAAAGAGGGGGGGGAGAAAGAGGTGAAGATGGAGGACGAGGGGCTGTCATATCGCCTGGAGGATTTCACCCACAGGGGGAATATTCTCCATGTTTATGGGAAGAGCGGTGAATGTCATTAATGTGGAACAGATCGCTCTGCAGAAGATGAACGCACAATTTAGACTGTGTTTATGAATACCGCCATCCAGGCAATACATGTGATTTGCACTTGATGGACTTTGATATAAAACGGGAGGGATCGATGAAGGTTAAATGGGATTTTCCTTTATTAGAACAAAGTCTTCATTCACCCAGCAGATGCTGGAATAGAAGAAGCCGGCAGGTGAGTGAACCCAGCAAGCTCCGTCCATAACTGTGAGCGGAGTGAAGCTTTAACAGATGAGTGGAGGAGGGGGGCTGAGAAATGTCAGATGATACAGAGAATAGGCAGCTGGATGAGGCGCGAGGCGCGGGGATCCACACTCACATTCTGCAGCTGGCTGAAGGCGTACTCGAAGCCGGCCTTGTAGTCGGTCGTTCCTCGGGCCACCATATCTTGGACGGCATCTTTGATGACCTTCTTATTCCTGACGTTTGCCTGGACCAGCTGCCTGAAGCAGGACACGGGCTCGGCCTTCTCGTGAAACTGGGGAGGGAAGAAAATCAATGAGAACCGAGTGAAGGAATCAGAACATTCACTTTATATAATATTCTACCAAAATCCATCCCCTCTCCTCCCATAGAGTGTCACCGAAGAGGGCCAGAGGAGGACACAGGGTCACCAGAGGAGGAGAGAGGTCACCAGAGGAGGAGAGGGGTCACTAGAGGAGGAGGGGCTAGAGGGGTCACTGGAGGAGAAGAGGGGTCACTAGAGGAGGAGGGGCTAGAGGGGTCACTGGAGGAGTGGGGGGAGAGGGGTCACTGGAGGAGGAGGGGGGAGAGGTAATTAAAGGAGAAGGGGGGAGAGATGTGGTAATTGGAGGAGGAGGAGGAAGAAGGGGTCACTGAAGGAGGAGAGGTCATAAAAGGAGAAGGGGGAGAGATAGTGTCACTGGCACCATAGCGGGCGGGTACAGAAGGGGGGGACAATAGCGGCAGATATTAATGTGATATTTTTTCCATCAATCACAATCTCAGCAAACACCATTTTCTAGTCAGCGTTCCGGCAATCATTTCACTTACAGACGCAACGGTCACATAGTCGTCATCGGACAGCGTGTCCAGCATCTCCACAACCGACGTCTTCATGAGTTTCAGAGTCAGGCCGCTCACGCTGCCGCTACTGCAAAACACCGGATATACAAGGGGAGGCGACACGTAAACGTCAGGTTTAGTAAACCAACAACGTAAATGTTTAAAATGTAACAAAACGGCAACCAATCAATTTTCATTAGCCGGAACGATGAAAAGATTTCTGAATTGGTTGCCGCGGACGCTGAACGCGTTGCCGGTTAATCATTTTTTTTTTGGCTGCAGGAGAAGTGAAACGGAGATTCCTAAATGAATATTAACGATGATTTCCCGTCCCGCTCCTCCGGTGATGACAGCGATCATTGCCGCCGCGC
>NW_017308294.1:220293-223555 GCF_000935625.1 Nanorana parkeri | reverse complement strand
AGGGCTGTCTGACATGACAGATATAAATGCCACCAGGCACTGTGCCCCTCCCCCTCCCCCCTCTCACCCCGCCGCTGTTGTCGCTCTCGCCCCCAGAGCTGACATTCAGCCGTGTCACCTCCGTTACCTGTAAAAGCCTTCGGTGCAAAATCAATTTATTTGTCAGACTTTTCAATGGCGTCCGGACGGCTTTGTCAAAACATCACCAGCGAGACGCGCCACCAGACTGAACGCGGCGAGCAAAACGTATCAGAGACAAGACGCGCCAATTTATGGATTGCAATTGTCAGTGGCTGCGGAGAGCCTCCTGTTTCCCCGTTTACTGTATAAGGGTGATAATGGAGCTCGAACCATCAGGATCTAAATGGCTTGCTGCAGGATTGTTAAAAGAGACCCTGTCACTGTAACGGCACGCAGATGTAAAAGACAGAAAGAAAGGCAGATAGAAGGAGAGAGCAGAGTGACAGATCCTCTAAGTCTTTATGCAGTCAATATGGTCTCCGTCCCTTCCAGACAAAGCCGTGCCGTGTACAACTTCTAGAAAGTCTTCATTCTACCTGCATGAGGAGCAACCCAGCAACACACAGAAACATGGAGGAGGACTGATACTCACACATCCACTATAATGACCATGTCCTTGGGGGAGGAGGCACCCTGGATGTACCTGGAAGACACGGAACGTACAATGTAACGCATGGAAACTTTCCACAGTCACATACTATCATTATACATTGATATAGCTCTGACATATACCGTAGCGCTGTACAGAGAACACTGAGCCCGTCACATCGGTCTCTGTACAGAGGAGCTTACACTCTAATGTCCCCTCCCCCACAGTCACATCAGTCTCTGTACAGAGGAGCTTACACTCTAATGTCCCCTCCCCCACGGTCACATCAGTCTCTGTACACAGGAGCTTACACTTTA
Organism: Nanorana parkeri; assembly: GCF_000935625.1. Classification (NCBI taxonomy): domain Eukaryota; kingdom Metazoa; phylum Chordata; class Amphibia; order Anura; family Dicroglossidae; genus Nanorana; species Nanorana parkeri. The sequence continues at coordinate 222,628 of NW_017308294.1, read as the reverse complement.
ATGTCCCCCCTCAGTCACATCAGTCTCTGTACAGAGGAGCTTACACTCTAATGTCCCCTCCCCCACGGTCACATCAGTCTCTGTACACAGGAGCTTACACTTTAATGTCCCCCCTCAGTCACATCAGTCTCTGTACAGAGGAGCTTACACTCTAATGTCCCCTCCCCCACGGTCACATCAGTCTCTGTACACAGGAGCTTACACTTTAATGTCCCCCCTCAGTCACATCAGTCTCTGTACAGAGGAGCTTACACTCTAATGTCCCCTCCCCCACGGTCACATCAGTCTCTGTACACAGGAGCTTACACTTTAATGTCCCCCCTCAGTCACATCAGTCTCTGTACAGAGGAGCTTACACTCTAATGTCCCCTCCCCCACGGTCACATCAGTCTCTGTACACAGGAGCTTACACTTTAATGTCCCCCCTCAGTCACATCAGTCTCTGTACAGAGGAGCTTACACTCTAATGTCCCCTCCCCCACGGTCACATCAGTCTCTGTACACAGGAGCTTACACTTTAATGTCCCCCCTCAGTCACATCAGTCTCTGTACAGAGGAGCTTACACTCTAATGTCCCCTCCCCCACGGTCACATCAGTCTCTGTACACAGGAGCTTACACTTTAATGTCCCCCCTCAGTCACATCAGTCTCTGTACAGAGGAGCTTACACTCTAATGTCCCCTCCCCCACGGTCACATCAGTCTCTGTACACAGGAGCTTACACTTTAATGTCCCCCCTCAGTCACATCAGTCTCTGTACAGAGGAGCTTACACTCTAATGTCCCCTCCCCCACGGTCACATCAGTCTCTGTACACAGGAGCTTACACTTTAATGTCCCCCCTCAGTCACATCAGTCTCTGTACAGAGGAGCTTACACTCTAATGTCCCCTCCCCCACGGTCACATCAGTCTCTGTACACAGGAGCTTACACTTTAATGTCCCCCCTCAGTCACATCAGTCTCTGTACAGAGGAGCTTACACTCTAATGTCCCCTCCCCCACGGTCACATCAGTCTCTGTACACAGGAGCTTACACTTTAATGTCCCCCCTCAGTCACATCAGTCTCTGTACAGAGGAGCTTACACTCTAATGTCCCCTCCCCCACGGTCACATCAGTCTCTGTACACAGGAGCTTACACTTTAATGTCCCCCCTCAGTCACATCAGTCTCTGTACAGAGGAGCTTACACTCTAATGTCCCCTCCCCCACGGTCACATCAGTCTCTGTACACAGGAGCTTACACTTTAATGTCCCCCCTCAGTCACATCAGTCTCTGTACAGAGGAGCTTACACTCTAATGTCCCCTCCCCCACGGTCACATCAGTCTCTGTACACAGGAGCTTACACTTTAATGTCCCCCCTCAGTCACATCAGTCTCTGTACAGAGGAGCTTACACTCTAATGTCCCCTCCCCCACGGTCACATCAGTCTCTGTACACAGGAGCTTACACTTTAATGTCCCCCCTCAGTCACATCAGTCTCTGTACAGAGGAGCTTACACTCTAATGTCCCCTCCCCCACGGTCACATCAGTCTCTGTACACAGGAGCTTACACTTTAATGTCCCCCCTCAGTCACATCAGTCTCTGTACAGAGGAGCTTACACTCTAATGTCCCCTCCCCCACGGTCACATCAGTCTCTGTACACAGGAGCTTACACTTTAATGTCCCCCCTCAGTCACATCAGTCTCTGTACAGAGGAGCTTACACTCTAATGTCCCCTCCCCCACGGTCACATCAGTCTCTGTACACAGGAGCTTACACTTTAATGTCCCCCCTCAGTCACATCAGTCTCTGTACAGAGGAGCTTACACTCTAATGTCCCCCCTCAGTCACAAACTATTATTATACATGGATATAGCTCAGGATCGGTGTCTCTCTTTCCAACTTTGATTCTCCGGTTAGCGAAATGTGACCAAAGAAAATTCAGTTCTTGTCTACTACATCAGCAGAGCGGCGCGGTCACAGACGTGGGTGCCGGTGGACCTGGTGGGTCTCGGCTGCTCTTTAATTATTAAACAAGTTATCTAAAAATTCTGCCAGCAAAAAAAAAGTTCTGCCGAGAAATTCTTTTTAAAAAAAACCTGTAAAATCCTTTAGAATTAGAACTGAATGGAAACACAAAGCAGACGGCTCCGGATGTATAGAGCACATTGTGGCGCACACAACACGTCCATGCAAACGCACAGGATTCAGGTGCCCGCACTGCGATTCCAGACACTCTCCAGCGGCGATGATGCGTGAAATGAAAATTGGACAGCAAGGCTCAGAAGTGGAGCGAGACAAGATGGCACGCAGAAGCGAGAAAAGGAGGGAGAGAGGGGAGAGAGAGGGG
>NW_017308294.1:210780-220118 GCF_000935625.1 Nanorana parkeri | reverse complement strand
GAGAGAGGGAGAGGGGGGAGAGAGGGGAGAGAGAGAGGGGAGGGAGAGAGAGAGAGAGAGAGGGGAAGGAAGAAAGAAAGAAAGAGAGGGAGAGAGAGGGAGAGGGGGGAAGGAAGTAAGAAAGAAAGAAAGAGAGGGAGAGAGAGGAAGAGAAAAGAAGAGACTAGCAGAGGAAGAAGACACACGGGGAGATAGAAAGAATGAAAAGAGGGAGAGACGGGACATAAAGATAGACAGATAGGACAATGAAAGGCTCAGGGAAAGGAGACACAGAGGAGATGGAGGGAGAGAGAAAGGAAAAGATTCATAAAAAAAAGAGGTGACCAATTAACCCCCCAGAGGGGGCGCTATACTGCATTTCAAAGCAAGAAGAAAAGCAGCCACACAGGTCTTGTCCTCCTACATGCCCCAAGGTCTTGTCTTCATGTACCTCAGTTTTGGACACATTTAAATTGTTTTATTGATTTTGCCCTGGGCGTCCCCAATATCAGTTACCCCACATCCCGTCTCCTGGGGTTGGGTAAGTAATCTACCCTTCCCAGAAATAATGGCAAGCGCTTTAAGTTTTATGCCAAAAAATCCATTCTTCTTATATGGAAAATATCCCCTTTCCCCTCATTAACCAAATATGAATATGCGGTAGATTGATTGGATGTGTTTAGATGCTGCAGTCTCACAATGAACCTTAACTAATTGCTTACATGTGATTAATTACACCCACTGACAGCTTATTAGATGCTAACAGCACTTAGCACCTCGACGTCTGACACCCTGAACATTTAACGCAGCGTGAAATCACTTGTTAAACGGCGAAATACACAACGCATTGCCGCTTCGACCCCAAACATCTCAATCTCGCCATCGAGCCTACTCCTAAAAAAAACCCGCTGCCGTCGCCGACCCCGAAAAGCTCTGCCCCGCTTATGACATAACAGAGCTGCCTGCTCACTATCAATCAGACAACCCGGCGTCCGCCAGCTGCCGCCGAACTACAAGTCCCAGCATGCCGAGATCCGAGGACGCCACCAGGCAGCTGCAGCTCTATAGGATACAATTCCATTAACGACACAAATGCAGCAAAAACTAGTTGAAACCCTCTTAGTGCTTCTCTGAGACGCCATTATATGAAGCCCCCCCCCGCCGCTCCACCTCTAGCTGCTCCTATATATCTATGTGACACCATCAATAAATCTCACTATCGCAAACTATCAACAATCTGTTTCTCATTTCATTTGTCGTTCCTTCTCCTGTTACTTCGCGGTCAGGATTCTTCACTGGTGGAAGGGGAGGCCACAAATGTGGATTCGTTTCGTCTTCCTGTCTCACAGTTTTTACTTTTAATTTGGACCTGAACTCAAAAAGGTGAGCTGTGCTACGGAGAACATCTACAAATGTTCATTGTGTCCGAGCAGAACCCAAAGAAATCTTCCTTTTGCATTGAATTCCTCCTGAAAAATGTGGGTGCACTTCCTGTGCCCCGACACTCCTGATAGCAGTGCACTTCCTGTGCCCTGACACTCCTGATAGCAGTGCACTTCCTGTGCCCAGACACTCCTGATAGCAGTGCACTTCCTGTGCCCAGACACTCCTGATATCAGTGCACTTCCTGTGCCCTGACACTCCTGATAGCAGTGCACTTCCTGTGCCCTGACACTCCTGATAGCAGTGCACTTCCTGTGCCCTGACACTCCTGATAGCAGTGCACTTCCTGTGCCCAGACACTCCTGATAGCAGTGCACTTCCTGTGCCCCGACACTCCTGATAGCAGTGCACTTCCTGCGCCCAGACACTCCTGATAGCAGTGCACTTCTTGTGCCCCGACACTCCTGATAGCAGTGCACTTCCTGTGCCCAGACACTCCTGATAGCAGTGCACTTCTTGTGCCCCGACACTCCTGATAGCAGTGCACTTCCTGCGCCCAGACACTCCTGATAGCAGTGCACTTCCAGCGCCCAGACACTTCTGATATCAGAGGACTTCCTGTGCCCAGACACTCCTGATAGCAGTGCACTTCCTGCGCCCAGACACTTCTGATATCAATGCACTTCCTGCGCCCAGACACTCCTATGATCAGTGCACTTCCTGTGCCCATACACTTCTGATATCAGAGGACTTCCTGCGCCCAGACACTTCTGATATCAGAGCACTTCCTGTGCCCAGACACTCCTGATAGCAGTGCACCTCCTGTGCCCAGACACTTCTGATATCAATGCACTTCCTTTGCCCAGACACTCCTATGATCAGTGCACTTCCTGTGCCCATACACTTCTGATATCAGAGGACTTCCTGCGCCCAGACACTTCTGATATCAGAGGACTTCCTGTGCCCAGACACTTCTGATATCAGAGGACTTCCTGCGCCCAGACACTCCTATGATCAGTGCACTTCCTGTGCACATACACTTCTGATATCAGAGCACTTCCTGCGCCCTGACACTTCTTATATCAGAGGACTTCCTGTGCCCAGACACTCCTGATATCAGAGCACTTCCTGCGCCCTGACACTCCTGATATCAATGCACTTCCTGTATCCAGGCACTCCTGATATCAATGCACTTCCTCTGTCCAGACACTCCTGATATCAATGCACTTCCTGTACCCAGACACTCATGATATCAGTGCACTTCCTGTACCCAGACACTCATGGTATCAGTGCACTTCCTGTACCTAGGCACTGGGGTTCTGTAGCCTCATAGCTCTATATCTGCGGTATGAGATCCTCTAGGGCACTGCCACCTCTGACTGCTATTCTCACCAGACTAGGAGTGAGTTTTGGAGAGGTCACCCCTGTGCTGCTCACTGTTCTCCTTGCTGGAGGGGAAGCTGTACCTGAGGACCTGCAGTGCAAGGATCTCCCTGCTTCATTCATTCTGTGGATTCTGTGCTTCCCCCACCTCTCCTGATGTCTTTTCATCATTACCCCACCAGTCATCAGATCACAGGTCATCAGGGGCTTAGGTCCGACATGAGGAATCAAAGCCCTGCTCCTCTACAAAGACAGCGGCCTCCCAACAGAGACACAGTACAGACCAGAGCATGGTATGGTAGCGATGGGAAAAGACCAGCTGCAGAAAGACCAAGGGCAATATTGGGGACAAGTCGATGGCCCTCGGGTTGCCTTTTTGTGGCACGGCACAGTACAGGTCCTCTTAAATATCTTATTCAGTAACATCTTATGTGAACATTGCAAAAAATAAGAAAGATAAGTGGTTGTTGACTGTAAAACAGCAAAGACAGCAGCAAGTACTCGTGTCTTGTAGTGCTGATGCCCTGGGACTGAGTTCTACCTCAAACGTCCTGCAAGGACTGCGCATCTTCTTTGCATTTGGATGGATTTTCTCCAAAACGTACAAGTACGTTACCATGGTTTACACTGAGGACGGGTTGCTTGTCCATACGTGTCCCTTAGATCCTTGGTTCTCAACTGGTGGGACGTGACCCAAAAGTGGGTCGCGACCCTGTGTTCACTGGGTCGCCACATGCCTTCCACTTTTTTAGGTGAGAGGCTCCCCAGCCTCCCCCTAGCGCAGCACTGTCAGTTCTCACGCCAAACAGTCATTCAAAATATGCTGCCTGGTGCTGAGTGGGCAAGGGAGCCCCATACATACGTGCATTGTTTACAGCTCCCTTGCATGTCCTGTAGAGGCGCCTGGACTGGAGTGACGTCACATTCTGGCTCCCGACACCTCTACGGGGTGCGCAAGGGAGCTGTACATGCAATGCACATATGGATGGAGCTACATCACAGTTCAGCAGATTTTGTCTGTGGTTGTGTGCGTCTGTCAGTGTTTTTTAGGGCCCGTTCACACTTGTACAGTGCGTTAATCGTATAGTACCATGTGATTAATGCACTGTACCACGCAATTGCACCTACTGTGCATTTAAATGGCTCCCCCCCTAAACGCAACCCGTGGTACCCTAATGCCGTGCGTTCCATTGCAGTGGGACTTGGGTCGCGACTTATTAACCGAGGACAAATGTGGGTCTTGAGGTTACACAGGTTGAGAACCACTGCCTTAGATTGTATGTTTCTTGGAGGATTTCCTAGAACTGTAAAGAGTCCAGAGGAGGGCAACAGAACTCATAAAGGGGATGGAGGACCTGAACTACGAGACGAGGCTACTAAATTTAAACATGTTCTCATTAGAAATGAGGAGATTAAGGGGGGACATGATTTTCCTGTACAAAATGTTTACCGGGGATAGCAACATTAGCAGCAAACTCTTTACAATTAACTCCATGACAAGGATGAGAGGCCACCACCTAAAATTGGTGGAGAAAAAATGTCAGCACAAGGGGCGCAGGGGGTTCTTCTCAGTTAGATCGGTCAGGGTCTGGAACTCGCTGCCGCAGGCCGTGATTTCAGCTGAGAGTGTGGAATCATTCAAGAGGCGATTGGACGATTTCCCTTAGAGACCATAACATACAGGGGTACAAGTACTCTTAAAGGAGAACTACAGGGTCAGGGCTTTTCCTCATAGTTCTCCTTAGGGTAACGGGAGGACACAAACTAGCGTCCTCCCGTCACCCTAGGCTCAGTATATAGGGAGCTACAGCTCGCGGTATACCGAGACGCCGCAGCTGAAGCGGATCCCGACAATTGTGCCGGGATCCGCCCAGCTGCGTGACTGACAGCTGGCTCCGCCTATCTAGAGGCAGAGCCAGCTGTACCTGCCCCCTCCCCCGTCCGTTCCGCCAGTCATGACAGGATCGAGAGGTGAGCGAACGCCGGTATGTGTTCTCTCACCCCCCGACAGTCTCATTGTCACAGGTCGGCTAGAACTATGAGGTGAGTGAAAAGCACCCCCCTCATAGTTCTCCTTTAAGAATGAGAACACACAGGGACCTATACATACATACGCACACATCAGTAGGACCATACACACACACACAATAGGTTGGACTTGATGGACATATGTCTTTATTCAACCTTATTTAATTACTATGGAGGCATGCTGGATGACAATGGGTCAGTGTCCTCTGTGGACACATTCTGAAAGCAGCAGAGCCAACCAAGTCCCAAATATTCAGAAAGTGTACAAATGGTTTTAGATGGGACATTCTGGTTTCCACGATGAGGGCTGGAAGCTCCCAAACTGAAGATTGCAACATCGGTGACAAGATCTGAGGATGAGAACTGGACTCTACAAAGAGGTTCTCAACATGGAAGAGGGAAGTGACGGGTGTGGACTTTGGCCAAAAAAATGTCTTCAGGACTTTGAACAGGACAGGAAGGAAAACTGAGATCCACCATCGCCAGGGGTACATCCTGCTTCTACAGAACGGACCCCGAGACCATGCCAATATGGTTCGGCCAAAGGAAAGAGAATGACCGCCAATGGCCAACTCAAAAAAGACTGAGTGCTAGTAATATGGCCGCTCAAAAGAAAATCATCTGCGCTCAGAAGTAATCCTCGATGAGGGGCAAAGGAGCTCAGAAAACAGTTCTTGGAGTTCCTTCCATAAAATGAATCAGACTTTCGGACCTCATCACATATTTTCCTAGAGCTGCTCTAAAGAAACTGCTCTGCGTGGTCACCTTCCGTCTCTCCCAGACTGCCCTCTGCGCCTCTCGCAGGACTCCCGCTCACACTGCACCCATCCACATCTGCATCCTGAAGTCTCCACAAACAACGGAGACTCTGAACTCTGACTACACAATGTTTCACTTCCCCATTGCTGCCATGGAAGCATGAGAACCCTATTCCTGCTTTAGTTGGGGGGGTTTTAGAGGAGAATTTTGGGGTTACAGAGGAGTTGGGTGGTTTGGATACTCACAACCCTTGTAGATGTCGGTAGGGATCTGCACCGCGGTGTACGAATAGTTCACTTTCGCCTTGAAGTTCAGATCGTCGGTAAAATCTAGTTTGAGGGAGTGGCTGGCCTCCCGCAGCTCCTCCTCCCCCTCTGGGTCATCCTGTTGAAGACGATACCAAGTCAGGTCAATGAATAGCAGGAAAGCTACACAACACGTTAGGAGTTTCTTAATAGGGATACAGGAGACGCTGCATTGGGACATATAACTCCCAGCAGCTGTCGTGATTTCCAGTTGATGCACCCGGGTGTGTCCAATGCTGATTGTTTGTGACAACTGGGTGGCTCCTGAGCTCCTAGGAGCCACTTCTTATCATACCGGAAACTCAAATGCTCAATCTGTGTAGTATAGTGAAGGATCGATGTGTGGTGTATATGTAATGCTCTCATCATTGGCTAAGAATATCAACAGGTTGGGCCATATATACAGTATATATATATATATATATATAATCTATCTAATCCTTTAAAGGAGAACTATGAGGCGAGTGAAAATCACTCATCCTGATATTTCGAGCCGATGTGTGACAATGAAACTGTCACACGTCGGCTCAATAGATCGGGAAGTGAGCGAACACATACCGGCGCTCGCTCAATCATGTCCCCGCAGTGAGCGGTGACGGGTCAGTCACGGCTCCCTGCAGGGATCCCCCCCCTCCCCTGTCCGATCCTCCAGCGCTGACTGGCGGAACGGACGGGGGAGGGGGCGGGCACAGCTGACTCTGCCTCTAGATAGGCAGAGCCAGCTGTCACTCACGCAGCTGGGTGGATCCAGACAGAATTGTCGGGATCCGTCCCGGCTGCGGCGTCTCAGTATACCGCGAGCTGTAGCTCCCTATATACTGAGCCTTGGGTGACGGGAGGACGCTAGTTTGTGTCCTCCTGTTACCCTTAGGAGAACTATGGGGAAAAGCCCTGACCTCATAGCTCTCCTTTAATTGAAACTTTGTATTGATCTGTCTGAGCTGGCAGGAAAGGGGAGAGGAGCAGGAGGGGAAAATATCATACATCATTTACATATACTGTTTATTGTCTGATATTTTCCCCTCCTGCTCCCCTTTCCTGCCTGCTCAGACACATCAATACAAAGTTTCAATTAGAGGATTAGAGAGAGACAGTCTGAAGGCAAACAGCTCCTGCTTTACTCTCTCCCCCTGCACTAGAAAGTTTTATATGAATACGAACAAATATAAATCACTTTTATAAAAACATATCAACTTAAATATCGGCCCAATAAATGTACAGCACTGTAATGACACTTACGTATTCTGTATCAGCCTTGGCGTCATAGTACTCAATATCTTCCTCCTAAAAAAAGACAGAAAAGCATTGTGTGTACAAGGGGAGCATGAGGATATAAGACGATGACATCACAGGGGTAATATAATATACGGTAATAACGGTAATATACAGGGGTACAAGTACTCCTAAAAACGAGATGACTCGGGGATCTTTACACACACACAATAGGTTGGAATTGATGGACATGTGTCTTTATTCAACCTCAAATACTATGTAACTATGTAACAGCAGTGACAACATTCCTATCCCAGCTGCAGGAAGAGCAGCATTAATGCCGGGAGGGGTACGCACTGCAACCGCCTGAATGGGGCCCTCGTTGATCAATAGCACAAGGTACAGATCAATGACCATATTGATTGCCTTCGCTCTGCCTTGTTGAACGAGCTGACGGTTTACAATGTTTCCAAGTCTGTAACAGGCAGACACGTGTAGAAGAATTCCGATCTTCAAACCTGGGTGCTCCGCCTCTTCCTCAGCCTCTTGTTATAGGCGGGCAGTTCTGAACCCTCCGATGCGATAGGAGCGCCCCCTGCTGTCAGTGTGACACGTCGGGGGCTTCTTCATTCAGGTTCCAGATTGGAAAGTTTCCTCCGTTCTCCGATTATGAAACGTTTTGCTGGAGGTTGCTGCTCAATATTTCCTTTTATGACTTTGCTACTTTTTACATTTCAACTTTATTTTCTGTATTTCATGCACATTTGCTGAGTTTATTAGAAATTAATAAGATTAGTCCAGGCACTAGAAGGACACACAGCCGTCCATAAGTGTCAGGGACCCAGGGAGGCCTTTCCTCGTCAGGTTCGCGGGCATCGGGCACAGGTAGCTCCTCCTTCTCCCCCTGGCAGGGCATCTGGCGCTGGTGTGGCCAGTGCGCGTGTGCAAGTCGCGTAGTGTGCCTGCGCCATTCCAAGCCACAGGTGCTACTCAGGCTCGGGAGGACTTCAGCCTTCACCACTTGTCCTCAGCCTTGTGATTGGACTCTGACTGGGGAAGCTTCCTGGTTGCCCTGGCAACCAGGGGGCGGTCGTGGGTTCCCTGTGTATTTAAAGCTGGTCAGAGCCTTGACTCATTGCTGAGTTATTCTACCTCATGGTGAACACCCAGCTCCCTCCTGTGAACCTGTTATTTGATCTGACTTCCCGGCTACCGACCCTTTTGCTTGACCCTTCGAATACGATTCCTGCTGCCCGCCACGACCCAGAACTGGACCTGACTCCCCGATTGGATTATACTTTTGTACTGCACTTTTTGGACGTTATTCGTCCCTGCCAAGGGGTTCCACACCTGGCCCATTATTCCAGCCCTGACAATAAGGTCTGGATGGTACACGCTGCCCCTCCACCACCCCCCAACCCCCCCAATAAAGACAATGACTTTGGCAAAAAATGGCGGAACCCAAATTTATGGACTTTATTCCAACACATAGACCACTACGAAGCTCCACCGCAGACCATGGAACCTCCCCCACTGCCCAATAAATGAGGACGCCCTCAGTGACGACCTCTCAGACTTCTTCAAGGCCCATTGTATGTGCTCTCATGTTCCTGGAGCGCTTGAGGCCCCATCCTGAAGTCCCTCCAGCTACCCATAGGGAGGTTGAGATGCGCCCTTTGGATAACACCCACCATGCCAGACATGCGACATCTCCACCTCCCCTCCCCCTTTTCTGCCCGCAGTACTAGAACTCCTCGGCACAGTCAGAGCTCGCTCCCACTTGCAGCCCTGCACCAAATCCACCACACAAGATGATCCCGATCAAAAGAAAGAAAGTGTCACTGAAGCTGCATAAAAAGTGTCATCTGGAGTTGGCCTTTAACTCGCTCGTCTCTTGACGTCCATTGCCGAGTCACAAGGGCGACAACACTGCCGCACTAGTTTACTGCAAATGGACCCTGTTAAAGGAAGTGGGAGAATAACGGATCTACTGGCAGGACCAACAGCTAATGAAATTGTTTGATGAAGGGGGGAGAAGAGGGGTGTGGGGGGGAGGAAAAAACAACTGCTCTCCCTCAACACACAAAAACACAGAGATGTGAATGGGCAGCGAAGTTAAAGAAGGAGGCCGTATCCTCTCCCCGATGAAGGAAGCGAGGACGTAGATTTACACCCTCTGGCACTCAAGGAGTTAAGATCGACATTACAGTCATAACTGAAAATATATACACAGTGAAAACACGCCGCAATTTCCCTTCAGAAGAGATTTCCGCGGAGGGCTATTTACAA
>NW_017308294.1:208959-210668 GCF_000935625.1 Nanorana parkeri | reverse complement strand
GTCAACACACAAACCTATTAACCAGCGGGAGGGGAAAAAAACCACACCACCCCACACCCGTTCGCCACTCCCGCCCGCCCCGCGTGCCGCCGCGGCGTGCCTCTGAGGGGGGCGCACCTCTCCCGCTGCAGACGGATCCTGACTGCTAATCGCGGCCCCCGCTTCACGCCGGCGGAAAATTTTCAGGTGAACTCGGCGAACAAGGTCACTGGCAAGGACAAAGCCGTCACGTTCCCTGGGCCTCCTTCTACCTGCCGCCGAGGTAGCGCTGCGACAAGGATCATTATCCGCGCAGGGCACGTGTGAACCGCCGCGGCTTCTCCTGGAGGTAAGCGGGAAGGAGATACGGAGGGCCCAGAGGATGACGCTCACGGGGGCAACTAATGACGGAATTCACGTGGATGAGAATGTCTGAGGTGCAGAGATGAGAGAAAAACAAAAGATTTATATTGTTACAATTAAAGCCGAATGCCAAATAAAGAGATACAAAGTAACACAACTCATTGATACATCGATAAATGTATTCTATTATAAAGAGCGAGCAGTGTGAGACCCGAATGTGGCCCCGCCATCAGCCTCTTGCAGTCCCTGTATAGCAGAGCTCTTCTTCTATCTGGCCTCCGTCCTCCCCTTCAGTCTTCTATCTGACCTCCATCCTCCCCTTCAGTCTTCTATCTGACCTCCGTCCTCCCCTTCAGTCTTCTATCTGGCCTCCCTCCTCCCCTTCAGTCTTCTATCTGGCCTCCCTCCTCCCCTTCAGTCTTCTATCTGACCTCCGTCCTTCCCTTTAGTGTTCTATCTGACCTCCGTCCTCCCCTTCAGTCTTCTATCTGACCTCCGTCCTTCCCTTCAGTCTTCTATCTGACCTCCGTCCTCCCCTTCAGTCTTCTATCTGACCTCCGTCCTTCCCTTCAGTCTTCTATCTGACCTCCGTCCTTTCTTTCAGTCTTCTATCTGACCTCCGTCCTTCCCTTCAGTCTTCTATCTGACCTCCGTCCTTCCCTTCAGTCTTCTATCTGACCTCCGTCCTCCCCTTCAGCCTCGCACAGTTTTCCCGGCTCCTCTTCCTCTGATGTCTCTGCACACTGGGAGCTCCTCACAATGTACATTAGAAGCTGCAGCAAGTCAGACAGAGCTCCGCCTCATTTCCTGGCTGGAGGATGTCCAGCATCATCTAGCACTTTCCTCCTGCCAGATTGGCATCCACGCATCAAGGCATTTTGATATTTACATAACTCCTCCCAAAATCCCGCCCACTGCTTACATCAGCCTGCATTGCACAGCGAAGAACAGAGACCCGTTTTTTTAATGATAAAAGGTGGGGATTTTATGTACAATGATCCCGCTGCTGTACATTGTCACCTGTCAGGGATTCGTCACTGCTGATAATGACCGGTCCCCTTGAGGATAAGTCCAGATACGGAGCTGAGGGGCCTGGATTGGGTGAATGGTGCCGAATGTCCTCACCCCGGGCAGATGTTTTCGTCTCGATTTAAAAAAAATCAAGGAAAAGGTCGGCGCGTTCTTCCAGAATTCCGGGTCGGAATCCTTCTCTTTTGTCATTTTCTGGTATAATTTAATACAATGGTTTTGAATCCCAAGGGGGGAGGGGCCGTGGATCTGGGGCCCCCTGATCACCGCGCAGCAATCAGAATGATTAGGAGGAACCATGTAGGGGGTGCAATCAGTGACCTGGACAGATGGAGGGG
>NW_017308294.1:205515-208444 GCF_000935625.1 Nanorana parkeri | reverse complement strand
AGAGCGGCAATCAGTGGCGGATTGGAGGGCGCGTCGGCCTGCCAAGTCAGCTATGAAACGACTGCTCAGATGATGCCGCACAACGCCAACGCCAGCTCAGGTGATAACGCCGCGCGTCATTTGGTGGATACAAATCCTTTATTATCTTTAATGTGGAAGAAGAGGAATCAGAGATAAATTCAACCTTTTGTTCTGATGCACCCGGAATGTATGTAGTTCAGGTGGGTCACGGCCGGGGGTCCGTACTGACTAAGAGAAGGACAGTCCAGGTGATCGGAGGAGCGCACCTGAAGGTGGAGAGGGTACTGATTATGGACCCTAGCCGGCCAGACATCTGTGGGGTGTACTGGAGGCTGCATGGAGACACACTTGGAGTCATGGGGGGGGGACACAGGGGCGCAAAATAAACGCACAGAGTCATGGGGGCACACAGGTGTGCACTAAGAGACTCAGGACTGCTAAGGGGCGCCATGGAGACACAGAGTCATGTTGGTGCACATGAGTGCACTGCAAGACTAGGGGCACAATGGAGACCAGGGAGTCCTGTGGGTGCACTAGGGGATGCGGGGCTGCAATGGAGACACAGGGAGTCATGGAGGCACACTGGAGACATAGGGAGTCATGGGGTTGCACTAGGAGACATGGGGCTGCTCAGGGGTGCAATGGAGACACAGGGAATCATGGTGGTGCACAGAGGTGCACTAGAAAACTAGGGGCACAATGGAGACCAGGGAATCATGGGGGCACATTGGAGACATAGGGAGTCCTGTGGGTGCACTAGGGGCTGCGGGGCTGCTCAGGGGTGCAATGGAGACACAGGAAGTCATGGAGGCACACAGGGGCACACCGGAGACATCATGGGGTTGCACTAGGAGACATGGGGCTGCTCAGGGGCACAATGGAGACCAGGAAGCCATGAGGGCACACAGAGGTGCACTAGAGACACAGGGAGTTATGGGGGGGGGGTGCACTGGAAAAAATGGGGATGCTCAGGGGTGCACATTGGAGACATAGGGAGTTATGGGGGGTGCACTAGGAGACATGGGGATGCTCAGGGGTGCACATTGGAGACATAGGGAGTTATGGGGGGTGCACTAGGAGACATAGGGATGCTCAGGGGCACAACCTGGAGCCACAGAGCACCTGGGGGCACACTGGAGACACAGGAGTCACTGGGAACACAGGAGGCACAGTAGCACAGAGTCTTGTAGGGGGCACTACGTCACTTCTACGTTTAGTACCGGCACCGACCCGCCATGGATCCATTAGCTGCAAATAGAAGAGGCATTGCACAGAAATCAGATGTTTCTCTCTAGATCTCGCCGTGAGGGAGGACGGAGTCGCGGCGCACGTGTCGGCCTGCAGTCCTGCCAGCTCTGGGTCTGATATTCTGGTATCCGCTGCGTAATAATCTGCCAGCCAGACTTATGTGTGCGTTTCAATAGCGAGCGCTTATTAAGCACTTTATGTTGACGAGCGGACGGCACACATTGGCAGATTTAGCCTGCTAATTAGGAAGAAAACTAATTGTGGGTAATTTATGGCGTCCACCAATAATCCATTGTTCTGGGAAGATGTGTTTACCGAGTCCGGATTCTGCGGATCTGTAACCCTGAAGAACCCGGAGAAGAGTCGGTGCTGAAGAGGAAAGTGGCCAAGATCTCCAGAAAGTGGGCTCGCCGTCACACCAGGAGTCTTCCTTATCGATTCCGAGGGGTGGACTGAACCACTAGCTTTCCATAAGACTCAAAGACCCCAGCTCATAGATCTTACTGCACTCAGTATTACATGCTGCAAGGGAGTCTCACTTCTCTAGCACCATTTTATAATAAATACAATATAGAATCCAGCCAGAAGAGGGAGACTACGGTATTGGTGTGTATGGTTGGAGCTGAGAACTCACCACCCAGGTCAATGGCTGAATAAGCTCAGAGGGTGATGCAATTTGTCAGCATCTTCAACTGAAATGTACCGACATCAAACCGGAGCACAAATCTGAGGAGGAGAACCAGTCACAGCGCCAATACATCCGCCATCATTGCAGCTTATCCACATATAAATGTTCCAGGGATACGATGTGTCACCATTTTACAGGCTACCCCGTGATCTCTAAATGCCCCCCATTGAGGCTTGTATCCATCACAATCTGCCAGCGAGGGGTCTGAACTCCGGATCGCCCTTCACCTCCTGATTCCAGTTATATCTGAGAGCCAACGCCGGGCAAGGGACAATCTGATCCAAATTACCTCATTCAGTTTCATTACGGATGGCAGGAGGAGAGCAGAGAGGGGGAAGAGAGGAGAAGAGAGGAGAGAAAGAGGACTGGAAGAGAAGAGAGGAAGAAGAGAGGAGAGAAAGAGGACTGGAAGAAGAGAGGAAGAAGAGAGGGGAGAAAGAGGACTGAAAGAGGAGAGAGGAAGGAGAGAGGAAGAAGAGAGGAGAGAAAGAGGAGAGAGGAAGAAGAGAGGAGAGAAAGAGGACTGAAAGAGGAGAGAGGAAGAAGAGAGGAGAGAAAGAGGACTGAAAGAGGAGAGAGGAAGAAGAGAGGAGAGAAAGAGGACTGGAAGAGGAGAGAGGAAGAAGAGAGGAGAGAAAGAGGACTGGAAGAGAAGAGAGGAAGAAGAGAGGAGAGAAAGAGGACTGAAAGAGAAGAGAGGAAGAAGAGAGGAGAGAAAGAGGACTGAAAGAGGAGAGAGGAAGAAGAGAGGAGAGAAAGAGGACTGGAAGAGGAGAGAGGAAGAAGAGAGGAGAGAAAGAGGACTGGAAGAGAAGAGAGGAAGAAGAGAGGGGAGAAAGAGGACTGGAAGAAGAGAGGGGAGAAAGAGGACTGAAAGAGGAGAGAGGAAGAGAAGATGGATGCAATGTGAGAAAGAGAAAAGAGCAGAAGAGAGGGGAGATAGAGCAAAAGTGATTAAATAAGAGGAAGAGA
>NW_017308294.1:199577-204743 GCF_000935625.1 Nanorana parkeri | reverse complement strand
TTGAAGAAAAGAAGACTAGGAGAGAAAAGGAGAGGAAGAGGAGGAGTGGGATGGATGAGATGAGGAAAGTGAGAGGGGAGGGATGGAAGAGAAGAGGTAAAAAATAGAGGATAAGCAAAGAAGGGGAGAAAAGATGAGATGAAGAGGAGAGTGATGAAAAAAGAGAGGAAATGAAATGAAAGTAAAAGAAGCGAATGGAAGGGGGGAGGAGAGAAGAGGAAAGAGAAGTGAAAAGGACAATGATGAAAGAGGAGAGGATGTGAACAGAGATGAGGAAAAAGAGAGGATAGAAGATAGGAGGAAGGAAAAGGAAGAGAACATGAAGAGAAGAAAGGGAAGGGAGGGGGGAGAGAAGAGACATGAAAAAGAAAAGGAGAGGAAGAAGAGAGGAGAGAAAGATGAGCGGAGAGGAATATGGAGGGGGGAAGAGGAGGGAGAAAGCAGAGAAGAGGAAAGGAAAGGGAGAGAGAGCAAAAGGAGAGAAGATCAAGAAGAGAAGAGTTGAAGAGGAGAGGCTGAGATAAGCAGAGCAGAGAAAAGGAAGAGAAGGGGAAGAGGAGTGCAGAAGAGGAGATGAGAGGAAGAGAAGGCATATGGAAATGATGAGCACTAGATGAGGAGAGGAAAGGCGTGAAGGGTAGAGGAAGACAAAAGGTGGGCAGAGGAAAGGGAAGAAAATAGTAGAAGATAAAGGAAAGGAGAAAGATCAGGAAGGAATAGAAGAGGATGAGAAGTGAGCACAGGAAGAAGTGTTATCTCCACATATGGGAAGATTTCTTTACTGTAAGAGCTGTAAAAATGTGGAATACACTTTCTCCGGCACTGGTTTCAGCCAACACTGCAGATTGTAACAAACAGCTGAATATATTAACCAATACACAAAATACAAAGAAAGAATATTTTATAGGAACGACATTGTACAATTTCCTTTGGGGATGAGGAAGAGATTTTTTCCCCCTGCTGGAGCAACTGTGACCGCACTTTATAAGGATTGTTTGGCTTATTCTGGATCAAATGCAGATTTGGGGTTACGAGAACGCAAGGTGCCTTTTTTTAAACTTGACATTGATGGGTGCGCGTCTTTTGTCATCCTCACCATGTCAATATGAGTAAGAGGGAGACAGTGAGAGGGAGAAGAGGAGAAGTCAGGAGGTGAAGGAAAGGAGGGGGAGGAGTGATTGGGGAAAATGAAGAAGACAGCAGAGGAGAGGTAGAGAGAGAGAAGATTGGAGGGAGGTGAGGAGGAGGAAGAGGAGAAGAAGAAAAGTCAGGAGGTGAAGGAAAGGAAGTGGAGGAGTGATTGGGGAAAATGAAGAAGACAGCAGAGGAGAGGTAGAGAGAGAGAAGATTGGAGGGAGGTGAGGAGGAGGAAGAATGTACTTTGGATGGCCGGTGGGAGACGGCAGAAAGTTGGACTCGGCACATTCAGTCCCACGGGGAGCCCCATTCAGACACAATGTACATTCGGCACACACAGGATGGCGATGTAGTGTATTGTGAAGAGCGCGGAGGGGAGACATCGCTCTGTACCAAGTGATATATATAGCCTGTGCCAGATTTACTCCGATGCAATTCTGTGGGCGGGAAGACGGCGGTGGATCCTGCGGTGCACAGACAGAACAAGGAAACAGGAGGCTAGGGAGGGAGGACGGGGTCTGAGAGGGTGACAGTCAATGTACACTTACCCTGATGTTATCCTGCCAACGGTGAGATCTCTGGAACTCCTCCGCAGCGCGAGCCAACCTCTGCAAGACAAGAGCCAAACAACATCATTAATAGCAACGCAATACACCTAACAAGCCGCAGCGGACCGGGCCGGCCAGAAACGAGGTTTTTGGCTGCAAGCGTCCTCATTTTTGTCTTGTTTTTTTCGGGCTTTTGGCCATTTTGAGAGTTGTAAATGCCCGAGGCCCCAAACTATTCATTAAAGGAGAACTATGGGGGTCAGTGTTTTTCCCCATAGTTCTCCTTAGGGTAACGGGAGGACACAAACTAGCGTCCTCACGTCACCCTAAGCTCAGTATATAGGGAGCTACAGCTCGCGGTATCCTGAGACGCCGCAGCGGATCCCGATGTAGATGACGGAATCCGCCGAGCTGCGTGAGTGACAGCTGGCTCTGCCTATCTAGAGACATTAAGCTGCGACCCAGGTCACACTGCAATGGAACGCACAGCATTAGGGTACCGTGCGTTCCGGTGCAGCCCTACGAACTGAGGGCGGGAGGTGAGTTTGGGGTACCATTCAAATGAATGGCAACTAAACAAATCTCCCGCACCAGAATGCATGGTAGGTGCGATTAACGCACTGTACTAGTGTAAACAGGCTCTCAAAACACTGACAGACCCACATACACACTTTTTTAAGGTCCCCCCCAGTCTCCTTATCTTATGGGTACTGGAGTGGATCCTCGGCCTGGGGTCCAGTGTGGGCTGCTGTGACGGAGCTCCATCCATATGTGCGTTGCTTGCACAGATCCCTTGCGTGCCCTGTAGAGGTGCCGGGAGCCAGAATGTGACATCACTCCGGTCTAGGCACCTCTACAGGACACATGAGGGAGCTGTAAGCAATGCACGTATGACTGGAGCTCCCTCATGGCCATACCCCCAGCCCACCTCAAGCTGACTCTCGGCGCCGCGCTGCATATTTTGATTGGCTGATTGGCGCTAGAACTGACGGTGCTGCGCTAGGGGAGGCTGAGGAGCCTCTCACCTAGAAAAGTGGAAGGCATGCAGGGACCCAGTGAACACAGGGCCGCGACCCACTTTTGGGTCACGTCCCACCAGTTGAGAACCAAGGCCTTAAAGTATATGTCCTGGCATACGTGTGCAATACATGCACAATTCCTTGCGTTTATCCCTTTAAAGACTGTCCATGTACACAATCACACCTGATTTGTTATAAATGCACTCAGCTCCTAATTCCTGTTGTCGGCTTACAGCGCACTGCATTTTATGTGGACTGAAAGCTCAAGAAATGGTGTCAGCCGTGCCCAGTCGTCTTTTGCTAAACGACATAATTCCTCCCACTCTCCTTTTCTAGAACACGGATTAATTCTGTAGTCCAAGGTAAGAACCAGGAGGACTCATTCGACTCCTTGAGATAACACAGGCAGAAGTCAACAGGACAGCTGTAAACTTCTGACGTCATCAAGAAGTATATGAACAGATACAGTCAGGGGCGTAACTAGAAATCACAGGGCCCCATAGCAAAATGTTGTATAGGGCCCCGTGATTGCTAGTTATGCCACTTGCAGAGCCCACCATAGACTCTCTATGGTGGGCTCTGCAAGGTCTCAGTTGGGCTGTACGCCTCTTACCTGTCAGCGTTGTCCATCTCCGTGGTCGCGGCCGCCGGGCCCCTGCTTCCTCTTCTGTCCTCGGGCTCCGCCTCCTATCGACGGGCCCCGCCTCCTCTGACATCACTGGCCCCCACCTGCTCCTAGATCGCTGGCCAGTGATGTGAGTTTGTACTCTCATACTGTACTTTATGATCTGCGCAGGGAAGAGTTTCTCTGAATTCCTTCCACGCTTTAGGTCTTTGAGGTTCCGCAGTATTTGCGCACAGAGCAGTACTTATTCTGGACACAAGGGGGCAGCAGAGCAATGGGGAAAAATGGCCGACCACAGGTCTCCTTGTGACCCTGAGCGGGGCAGGACATCCATCCGACATGTCATATTGCGTCCATCACATCATCTACAAAGACATTTTCCACACCGTCCACTCAACAATTCCCCGACTAAAAATGAGCCAAATCTGCATGAAAAAAAAAGGGTCCGCCTGCGCCCGCCATCATCACGCTCTGCCGGGTAAATCGTCATTTCACAGAGAAGAATACAGTGTTATGCCGGTCTGTGCTCCTTCCTGTCTGTCCAGCCTCCTCTCTGTACCCATCTCCTTCCTTGCTCAATTTTGTTTATCTCATTTCCCGCTTAGATACTTTATTTCATGTATAGTGGTTGGCACTCCTGCCGTGCAGTGCTGTGGCCCTGTGTGTCTCATGTATAGTGGTTGGCACTCTTGCCATGCTGTGCTGTGGCCCTGTGTGTCTCACATCTAGTGTTGGCACTCTTGCCGTGCAGTGCTGTGGCCCTGTGTGTCTCATGTATAGTGGTCGGCACTCCTGCCGTGCAGTGCTGTGGCCCTGTGTGTCTCACATCTAGTGGTTGACCCTCTTGCCGTGCAGTGCTGTGGCCCTGCGTGTCTCATGTATAGTGGTTGGCACTCCTGCCGTGCAGTGCTGTGGCCCTGTGTGTCTCATGTATAGTGGTTGGCACTCTTGCCATGCTGTGCTGTGGCCCTGTGTGTCTCACATCTAGTGTTGGCACTCTTGCCGTGCAGTGCTGTGGCCCTGTGTGTCTCATGTATAGTGGTCGGCACTCCTGCCGTGCTGTGCTGTGGCCCTGTGTGTCTCATGTATAGTGGTTGGCACTCTTGCCATGCTGTGCTGTGGCCCTGTGTGTCTCATGTATAGTGGTTGGCACTCTTGCCGTGCTGTGCGGTTAGATACTTTATTTCATGTATAGTGGTTGGCACTCCTGCCGTGCAGTGCTGTGGCCCTGTGTGTCTCATGTATAGTGGTTGGCACTCTTGCCATGCTGTGCTGTGGCCCTGTGTGTCTCACATCTAGTGTTGGCACTCTTGCCGTGCAGTGCTGTGGCCCTGTGTGTCTCATGTATAGTGGTCGGCACTCCTGCCGTGCAGTGCTGTGGCCCTGTGTGTCTCACATCTAGTGGTTGACACTCTTGCCGTGCAGTGCTGTGGCCCTGTGTGTCTCATGTATAGTGGTTGGCACTCCTGCCGTGCAGTGCTGTGGCCCTGTGTGTCTCATGTATAGCGGTTGGCACTCTTGCCGTGCAGTGCTGTGGCCCTATGTGTCTTGTGCCTAGTGGTTGGCCTCCTCCCAGCCTGGGTCTGCTGAGCCTATGTTTGGGGGGATATTAGAGTGTGAGCTCCTGTGGTGGTCGGGACGGATGTGATTGGTTTGCTGTTCTCTGTACATTACTTTGTAACGTCTGTTATTCAATGCGGGAAATCTTTATTGTCCTGTCTGCTGGATGTCACCCGTCTGTCTGTCTGTTGGCTCCTCTGTCTGTCTGTCTGACTATTTCTTCAGCAGATCTGTGACATGCAGCACACACATTACATGCGAGTTCAGAGATTTGCAG
>NW_017308294.1:196454-199180 GCF_000935625.1 Nanorana parkeri | reverse complement strand
GTTCGCCCCCCGCCCCCCCCCCCCCCCCCCACGCAGACACACACGCAGACAGGAGCGCTCAGAGTATGCGGCACATGTGATAATTGTGCAGTAAAAGCTCTGTACCTGAAAGGCAGATATTCTGTGGGCGTAATAAGTCGCTGAACACAATGGGAGCTGCCAGTGAGTGATGGCAGCAGGGGACGTAACCCATGCACCGCCGGAGACCTGCGTGTACTCTGAACTCATAACACATCGTGCACACTGCATCAACTGCAACCCTCCACTGCGCACACTGCATCAACTGCAACCCTCCACTGCGCCCACTGCATCAACTGCAACCCTCCACTGCGCCCACTGCATCAACTGCAACCCTCCACTGCGCCCACTGCATCAACTGCAACCCTCCACTGCGCCCACTGCATCAACTGCAACCCTCCACTGCGCCCACTGCATCAACTGCAACCCTCCACTGCGCCCACTGCATCAACTGCAACCCTCCACTGCGCCCACTGCATCAACTGCAACCCTCCACTGCGCCCACTGCATCAACTGCAACCCTCCACTGCGCCCACTGCATCAACTGCAACCCTCCACTGCGCCCACTGCATCAACTGCAACCCTCCACTGCGCCCACTGCATCAACTGCAACCCTCCACTGCGCCCACTGCATCAACTGCAACCCTCCACTGCGCCCACTGCATCAACTGCAACCCTCCACTGCGCCCACTGCATCAACTGCAACCCTCCACTGCGCCCACTGCATCAACTGCAACCCTCCACTGCGCCCACTGCATCAACTGCAACCCTCCACTGCGCCCACTGCATCAACTGCAACCCTCCACTGCGCCCACTGCATCAACTGCAACCCTCCACTGCGCCCACTGCATCAACTGCAACCCTCCACTGCGCCCACTGCATCAACTGCAACCCTCCACTGCGCCCACTGCATCAACTGCAACCCTCCACTGCGCCCACTGCATCAACTGCAACCCTCCACTGCGCCCACTGCATCAACTGCAACCCTCCACTGCGCCCACTGCATCAACTGCAACCCTCCACTGCGCCCACTGCATCAACTGCAACCCTCCACTGCGCCCACTGCATCAACTGCAACCCTCCACTGCGCCCACTGCATCAACTGCAACCCTCCACTGCGCCCACTGCATCAACTGCAACCCTCCACTGCGCCCACTGCATCAACTGCAACCCTCCACTGCGCCCACTGCATCAACTGCAACCCTCCACTGCGCCCACTGCATCAACTGCAACCCTCCACTGCGCCCACTGCATCAACTGCAACCCTCCACTGCGCCCACTGCATCAACTGCAACCCTCCACTGCGCCCACTGCATCAACTGCAACCCTCCACTGCGCCCACTGCATCAACTGCAACCCTCCACTGCGCCCACTGCATCAACTGCAACCCTCCACTGCGCACACGGCATCAACTGCAACCCTCTACTGCGCACACTGCATCAACTGCAACCCTACACTGTGCACACTGCATCAACTGCAACCCTCCACTGTGCACACTGCATCAACTGCAACCCTCCACTGCGCACACTGCATCAACTGCAACCCTCCACTGTGCACACGGCAACAACTGCAACTCTCCACTGTGCACACTGCATCAACTGCAACCCTCTACTGTGCACACGTCAACAACTGCAACCCTCCACTGTGCACACTGCATCAACTGCAACCGTCCACTGCATCAACTGCAACCCTCCCCTGCGCCCACTGCACACACTGCACCCCTCCATCTGCATCAACTGCAACCCTCCACTGCATCAACTGCAACCCTCCACTGTGCACACTGCATCAACTGCAACCCTCTACTGTTTACACTGCATCAACTGCAACCCTCCACTGCACACACTGCATCAACTGCAACCCTCCACTGCACACACTGCAACACCCACCATGTGCACACTGCAATAACTGCCACCCTCCACTGCAGCTGCCGGCATTCACCAAGCATTCTGTTACTGCCGGTCTACACTGTGCCTACTTTTAACATCACTCAGCATCATACACACTGCACTGCTGCCATACACCCTTTAGTTGTCACAGACAGAACAGACAGACCCCTGAGTAATCTAGAGATGGGCCCTTGAGTACCGACATCCAGAAATGGGCCCCTAAGCTGTGTGATCCACAGATGGACCCCTCAGCACTGGTATCATAGATGGGCCCCACAGCAGCTGAATTCCAGTACCGGCCCTTCAGAAGTGGGATCCCCAGAAGGGCCCCGAGCACCAGGATTCATAGAAGGGCCCCGAGCACCAGGATTCGTAGAGGGGCCCCCTGAGATAGCCTCCTCAGCACCGGGATACAAATGTAGGTCCCTGCATACTGTGATCTAGAGATGGGCCCCCGAGGAGTGTGATCCAGAGACGGGCTCAGGGAATCGGCCGCTGAGCACACTGATCAACAGGTTGGGCCCTTCAGTCGGGTGATCCAGAAAAGGGCCCCTCAGTTCAGTGATAAAGAGATGGGCCCCATATACGCACACATTTATTGTACACTGAAATCTGAGCAGCCTCGGGGGCCACACCCAGAGGCCTCTGCGGCACAAACTCTCGGCTGCGGTATTAAAGCATTTAGAAAAGATCAGCGAGCGGTTAGGGGACTTAGCGCAGCGAGCGATCGGCGCGCACGCCGCTCAGCAGACGGAACATCGCAGATAATATTCTTAATCCAAATATAGAAATAATAAAATAAAAACAAATCATACAAACAGC
>NW_017308294.1:186736-187833 GCF_000935625.1 Nanorana parkeri | reverse complement strand
CACTCCACCGCTCCACGGCGCACACTGCATCAACCGCCTCCCTCCACTGCATCAACTGCAACCCTCCACTGTGCACACTGCATCAACTGCAACCCTCTACTGTTTACACTGCATCAACTGCAACCCTCCACTGCACACACTGCATCAACTGCAACCCTCCACTGCACACACTGCAACACCCACCATGTGCACACTGCAATAACTGCCACCCTCCACTGCAGCTGCCGGCATTCACCAAGCATTCTGTTACTGCCGGTCTACACTGTGCCTACTTTTAACATCACTCAGCATCATACACACTGCACTGCTGCCATACACCCTTTAGTTGTCACAGACAGAACAGACAGACCCCTGAGTAATCTAGAGATGGGCCCTTGAGTACCGACATCCAGAAATGGGCCCCTAAGCTGTGTGATCCACAGATGGACCCCTCAGCACTGGTATCATAGATGGGCCCCACAGCAGCTGAATTCCAGTACCGGCCCTTCAGAAGTGGGATCCCCAGAAGGGCCCCGAGCACCAGGATTCATAGAAGGGCCCCGAGCACCAGGATTCGTAGAGGGGCCCCCTGAGATAGCCTCCTCAGCACCGGGATACAAATGTAGGTCCCTGCATACTGTGATCTAGAGATGGGCCCCCGAGGAGTGTGATCCAGAGACGGGCTCAGGGAATCGGCCGCTGAGCACACTGATCAACAGGTTGGGCCCTTCAGTCGGGTGATCCAGAAAAGGGCCCCTCAGTTCAGTGATAAAGAGATGGGCCCCATATACGCACACATTTATTGTACACTGAAATCTGAGCAGCCTCGGGGGCCACACCCAGAGGCCTCTGCGGCACAAACTCTCGGCTGCGGTATTAAAGCATTTAGAAAAGATCAGCGAGCGGTTAGGGGACTTAGCGCAGCGAGCGATCGGCGCGCACGCCGCTCAGCAGACGGAACATCGCAGATAATATTCTTAATCCAAATATAGAAATAATAAAATAAAAACAAATCATACAAACAGCCCCGGGGGAAAAACTATCAAGTGAGTCGCAATTCTCCAGCTACACACAGCCTGACCTTTTCCAGCCCCAATCCGCCGCGTTCCGCCCGCCTG
>NW_017308294.1:184888-186411 GCF_000935625.1 Nanorana parkeri | reverse complement strand
CCTTCCCCCACTCTTCTCCCCCCATCGCCAACCCCTGACGGGCGCAATCTTCCCGCTGTCCTTTATCTGCCTTCAAATAAAAGAATCTGTTCGATGTAAAATGGGCTATTATGTGCTGTAATGCTGCAACGTATGGCGACGGCGGAGCCTTAAAGGGGAACGGAGGAAAAAAATGCTTCATTACTATTGCTGAATCTATGAAGGTTGAACGAATCCGATCGGAGAAATCTCATCTCATTGGCCTTGACACCTCCAAAGTGCTGCATGGCGGCAGTATGTGTCGAGGTGCATTCCATCAAGTTCGGCAGCCAATCCATGAATGGACCGTAACGCACCTCAAAATTCCAGTCTGACTTAATTTTTTGCAGCATACCACAAAGTGGGAGGGAAAAAAAAGGCCCATTAATAGTGTCAATGGCAGCAAGAGAAACTCCCAGCATTGGGGTCAGTGATTGCAATCATTGCCTTCCAGGAGATAACTCATATTATTTACCGAACTTGTACCCTGCAGTTGCTCTTTATAACAAAGACCGGTCACTGCTGCTCTCTCTACTTGTGCAGGTGACTGGTCTTGTCTCCGCCCCCCCTCCTATAATAAAGACCGCTCACTGCTTCTCTCTCTACTTGTGCAGGTGACTGGTCTTGTCTCCGCCCCCCCTCCTATAATAAAGACCGCTCACTGCTTCTCTCTCTACTTGTGCAGGTGACTGGTCTTGTCTCCGCCCCCCCTCCTATAATAAAGACCGCTCACTGCTTCTCTCTCTACTTGTGCAGGTGACTGGTCTTGTCTCCGCCCCCCCTCCTATAATAAAGACCGCTCACTGCTTCTCTCTCTACTTGTGCAGGTGACTGGTCTTGTCTCCGCCCCCCCTCCTATAATAAAGACCGCTCACTGCTTCTCTCTCTACTTGTGCAGGTGACTGGTCTTGTCTCCGCCCCCCCTCCTATAATAAAGACCGCTCACTGCTTCTCTCTCTACTTGTGCAGGTGACTGGTCTTGTCTCCGCCCCCCCTCCTATAATAAAGACCGCTCACTGCTTCTCTCTCTACTTGTGCAGGTGACTGGTCTTGTCTCCGCCCCCCCTCCTATAATAAAGACCGCTCACTGCTTCTCTCTCTACTTGTGCAGGTGACTGGTCTTGTCTCCGCCCCCCCTCCTGTAATAAAGACCGCTCACTGCTGCTCTCTCTGCTTGTACAGGGTGACTGGTCTGGTCTCCGCCCCTCCTGTAGTTTCCTGAAGACAGCCTGTAATGAGTGGGGTCTTCTTGGCCCCTTTTTAGTTCTGCTGTCTGCACTGGCTGTGTTCAGCACAGTGATGATGTCACTTCTACTTTTACAAGGTAATAGATGGGTCTGCAAAGGCATTTGGTGCGCACAGTCCTTGTACTACATGGTTATAGGTTGATCTTAGGAAAATTGTACAATTGGATTGTAAAGCGTGTGTCCAGCTTAAAGTAGATTGCACCAAAAGCTGTACAATCAGATTGTAAACATTTGGCCGGAGATCCGCTTTAAGCCCCC
>NW_017308294.1:182872-184197 GCF_000935625.1 Nanorana parkeri | reverse complement strand
CGCTCCGCCTCCTTCCGCAGAACGTTTCTTGTTTTGGCATTAAAACGACTGAATGGCTGGAAACGAGGAGCCGTCGTGAGGGATTGTTGGGGAAATCTATAGGTAGTTTTCAGATGGAGCAATGAATCAGAAAATGTTCATTTGTGGCTCCGCGGACGTCGGGGGATCGTTGGCACTTCGCACGACGTGAAAGATTTCATGCTGGGAAGTGCTGAGCTGGTTTAAGTGCTAATTACAGATATTAGAGCTGGCGTTCAGGACCGCGGAGAGCGACCGACTCACCGGCCCTGTCCATGGTGCTGAAACACAGCCGCAACTCGCGTTCCCTTCTTTGTACCGCGTCTCCCCCGAAAATAAGACACTGGCTCGAAAAATAAACCACACTGGGTCTTATTTTCGGGGGAGGTCTTATTTATTTTTTATGTACAACAATCCGCCCTTATTCATGTACAAAAATATGGTGATCGGGGCAAATGGGGGGGGCGCCGTACCTTTCCAAGAGCAATTTGGTAACCAGAATGAGCGAAGCGCGCTTTCGCTATCGATTCCTCACAGGCGGAGCGCATTTGGTATCACTCCGCCTGTGACAGGAGGCGGGGCTATAGAGGAGGCATGCGGCTTATGCGGCTCTGCTCCCTCCGCTGCCGCCCCGCTTCCTCTAGCGCCGGCTTCGTTGGCACCGCTGACTCTCTCCCGCGGCTCTTCAAGTTTCCCCCTTATGCCACCACCGGCCCTGGGAATGTTCACAACTAGGTCTTATTTTCGGGGTAGGTCTTATTTTCGGGGGAGGGTCTTATTTTCGGGGTAGGTCTTATATTTTAGCAATTCCCAAAAACAGTACTAGGTCTTATTTTCGGGGGAAACAGGGTATTTCTTTATTCGGGACGCATCGCTACCAGACCGAAACATTTGTATATCACAACGTTCCATGGCGGGGAAAATGTTACATTGTACAAGAAAAAAGTCAAGGTTGTCTGGTGTCTGGTCCACATAGAGCTCATGGTGCTGGTTCCGTGTCCCTCTTCCATTGGGAACCTGTAGTCATTATACAGGACTTATACATTGCCAACAGTTTGCACAGCACTTTACAACATATGGGAAGAGAGTACAATGCCATGCCATACAAAAGGATTAGGGGGCCCAGCTCATGAGAGCTTACAATCTACAAGGAGGGGCAACTGATACTGTCATTGGGAATGTCCTATCACCATTCAATGAATTGAGGATTGTGTATTTCTAAGAAAGCCTTACCCAACCCATTTACCCAAGAGGGGGTCATTCTCAGTTCTATTGGAACCACTGCTGAAAACAATTCATGGGGGGGG
>NW_017308294.1:178106-179332 GCF_000935625.1 Nanorana parkeri | reverse complement strand
GAGCCGTCGTGAGGGATTGTTGGGGAAATCTATAGGTAGTTTTCAGATGGAGCAATGAATCAGAAAATGTTCATTTGTGGCTCCGCGGACGTCGGGGGATCGTTGGCACTTCGCACGACGTGAAAGATTTCATGCTGGGAAGTGCTGAGCTGGTTTAAGTGCTAATTACAGATATTAGAGCTGGCGTTCAGGACCGCGGAGAGCGACCGACTCACCGGCCCTGTCCATGGTGCTGAAACACAGCCGCAACTCGCGTTCCCTTCTTTGTACCGCGTCTCCCCCGAAAATAAGACACTGGCTCGAAAAATAAACCACACTGGGTCTTATTTTCGGGGGAGGTCTTATTTATTTTTTATGTACAACAATCCGCCCTTATTCATGTACAAAAATATGGTGATCGGGGCAAATGGGGGGGGCGCCGTACCTTTCCAAGAGCAATTTGGTAACCAGAATGAGCGAAGCGCGCTTTCGCTATCGATTCCTCACAGGCGGAGCGCATTTGGTATCACTCCGCCTGTGACAGGAGGCGGGGCTATAGAGGAGGCATGCGGCTTATGCGGCTCTGCTCCCTCCGCTGCCGCCCCGCTTCCTCTAGCGCCGGCTTCGTTGGCACCGCTGACTCTCTCCCGCGGCTCTTCAAGTTTCCCCCTTATGCCACCACCGGCCCTGGGAATGTTCACAACTAGGTCTTATTTTCGGGGTAGGTCTTATTTTCGGGGGAGGGTCTTATTTTCGGGGTAGGTCTTATATTTTAGCAATTCCCAAAAACAGTACTAGGTCTTATTTTCGGGGGAAACAGGGTATTTCTTTATTCGGGACGCATCGCTACCAGACCGAAACATTTGTATATCACAACGTTCCATGGCGGGGAAAATGTTACATTGTACAAGAAAAAAGTCAAGGTTGTCTGGTGTCTGGTCCACATAGAGCTCATGGTGCTGGTTCCGTGTCCCTCTTCCATTGGGAACCTGTAGTCATTATACAGGACTTATACATTGCCAACAGTTTGCACAGCACTTTACAACATATGGGAAGAGAGTACAATGCCATGCCATACAAAAGGATTAGGGGGCCCAGCTCATGAGAGCTTACAATCTACAAGGAGGGGCAACTGATACTGTCATTGGGAATGTCCTATCACCATTCAATGAATTGAGGATTGTGTATTTCTAAGAAAGCCTTACCCAACCCATTTACCCAAGAGGGGGTCATTCTCAGTTCTATTC
>NW_017308294.1:176273-178082 GCF_000935625.1 Nanorana parkeri | reverse complement strand
GGGGGGGGGAGTGGGGTCAGTGCAAAGAATGCCCCCTTACAGTGGTGGTCAGAATGCCCCCTTACCGGGGTGGTTAGAATGGAAACCTTACAGATAGCTAAAAAAGAACTCAGTGGTGTCATGCTAATGACAGTCACCATCAAATGTGAGGCCACAGCTCAACAAATTCCTAGCAAGCTCTGGAGGAACCCCTAGCAAGCTCTTGAAGAACCCCTAGCAAGCCACAGAGGAACCCCTAGCAAGCTCTTGAAGAACCCCTAGCAAGCTCCGGAGGAACCCCTAGCAAGCTCCGGAGGAACCCCTAGCAAGCTCTGGAGGAACCCCTAGCAAGCTCCGGAGGAACCCCTAGCAAGCTCTTGAAGAACCCCTAGCAAGCCACAGAGGAACCCCTAGCAAGATCCGGAGGAACCCCTAGCAAGACCCCTGGAGGGATCCCTAGCAAGCTCTGGAGGAACCCCTAGCAAGCTCTGGAAGAACCCCTAGCAAGCTCTAGGAGGAACCCCTAGCAAGCTCTGGAGGAACCGATAGCAAGCTCTTGAGGAACCCCTAGCAAGCTCTAGAGGGACCCCTAGCAAGCTCTGGAGGAACCGATAGCAAGCTCTTGAAGAACCCCTAGCAAGCTCCGGAGGAACCCCTAGCAAGCTCTTGAAGAACCTCTAGCAAGCCACAGAGGAACCCCTAGCAAGCTCCGGAGGAACCCCTAGCAAGCCCCCTGGAGGGATCCCTAGCAAGCTCTGGAGGAACCCCTAGCAAGCTCTGGAAGAACCCCTAGCAAGCTCTGGAGGAACCCCTAGCAAGCTCTGGAAGAACCCCTAGCAAGCTCTAGGAGGAACCCCTAGCAAGCTCTGGAGGAACCGATAGCAAGCTCTTGAGGAACCCCTAGCAAGCTCTAGAGGGACCCCTAGCAAGCTCTGGAGGAACCGATAGCAAGCTCTTGAAGAACCCCTAGCAAGCTCCGGAGGAACCCCTAGCAAACTCTGGAGGAACCCCTAGCAAGCTCTTGAAGAACCTCTAGCAAGCTCTGGAGGAACCCCTAGCAAGCTCTGGAAGAACCCCTAGCAAGCTCTGGAAGAACCTCTAGCAAGATCTTGAGGAACCCCTAGCAAGCTCCGGAGGAACCCCTAGTCTTTGTGCCTAGAGTTCTGCTTTAATGTGCGGATAACAATGGATTATTTTATTGAAAGACATGAACATTCTAAAGCTTTGAAGAGGGTGAGAGGTGAAGGTTAGTTACAATGTTTCCAGGAATTACCATTTTCATGACAAACCCTCATATGGGCTCTACGCCTCGGGTGTCATATATATACGGGGGATATGAAATCACTCCTCCAATGTTCTGGGGCAGCAAATCCTTTGTATGGATCACATACCAGAAGATCCAAAGTCCGGTTTAGGTTCGGGGACGAGGTTCCTGTAGGCGGGTGGAATGATCTCCTGGAACTTTGTCTTTGCAGCTCCCAATAAGCCGCCACGTTTTCCTATCGCACGGTTCCATGTATGTGACATGAATTGTTCTTTTTACAATAGAGAGCATTGTGACTAGACCCAAACAGAGGCCGCCTCCGGGGACGTGGCGCCTCGCGCCGTGTCCTGTAACGGGTCCCACCGGGAACATCGCTCCTAAAATATCCGGCACAAGAGTCTCCTTGAGCAGATTAACATTAGCAGTCTAATCAGCAATCAGATATCTCATAATTTTCTGATTAGCTTTGATTAAACCCCCAGCACTGCCGGAGCAGACGGAAAACTCCGGAAGAAGAAGCACAAACATATTAGAGGGAGCCGGAGAAAGAGGAAGAGGATGCAGCC
>NW_017308294.1:172987-176220 GCF_000935625.1 Nanorana parkeri | reverse complement strand
ATGGAAGCAAGGGAGGAGGTGATAGAGAAGGGAGACTGGTGGGACAATGGAAGAGACTGAGGGGATACAGAGGGAGTTGAGGGGATACAGAGGGAGTTGAGGGGGATACAGAGGGAGTTGAGGGGGATACCAGGCATCATGTACAGGGTAATGATGAGAAGGACGAGGAGAACAGATGCCTCAAAATGAGATTTCTCCAGAGAAGATTAAAGATAGAAAAACAACTTCAACCTAAAGCAATAATTTCCTGATCCAAACTTCTAATTATCAGTGTGTTATTGATCTGGGGCCCCAAGTGTTAGTGTGTCATTGATCTGGGGCCCCAAGTGTCAGTGTGTCATTGTTCGGGGACCCCCAAGTGTCAGTGAGTCATTGTTCTGGGACCCCCAAGTGTCAGTGTGTCATTGTTCGGGGACCCCCAAGTGTCAGTGAGTCATTGTTCTGGGACCCCCAAGTGTCAGTGTGTCATTGTTCGGGGACCCCCAAGTGTCAGTGAGTCATTGTTCTGGGACCCCCAAGTGTCAGTGTGTCATTGTTCGGGGACCCCCAAGTGTCAGTGAGTCATTGTTCTGGGACCCCCAAGTGTCAGTGTGTCATTGTTCGGGGACCCCCAAGTGTCAGTGAGTCATTGTTCTGGGACCCCCAAGTGTCAGTGTGTCATTGTTCGGGGACCCCCAAGTGTCAGTGAGTCATTGTTCTGGGACCCCCAAGTGTCAGTGTGTCATTGTTCGGGGACCCCCAAGTGTCAGTGAGTCATTGTTCTGGGACCCCCAAGTGTCAGTGTGTCATTGTTCGGGGACCCCCAAGTGTCAGTGAGTCATTGTTCTGGGACCCCCAAGTGTCAGTGTGTCATTGTTCGGGGACCCCCAAGTGTCAGTGAGTCATTGTTCTGGGACCCCCAAGTGTCAGTGTGTCATTGTTCGGGGACCCCCAAGTGTCAGTGAGTCATTGTTCTGGGACCCCCAAGTGTCAGTGTGTCATTGTTCGGGGACCCCCAAGTGTCAGTGAGTCATTGTTCTGGGACCCCCAAGTGTCAGTGTGTCATTGTTCGGGGACCCCCAAGTGTCAGTGAGTCATTGTTCTGGGACCCCCAAGTGTCAGTGTGTCATTGTTCGGGGACCCCCAAGTGTCAGTGAGTCATTGTTCTGGGACCCCCAAGTGTCAGTGTGTCATTGTTCGGGGACCCCCAAGTGTCAGTGAGTCATTGTTCTGGGACCCCCAAGTGTCAGTGTGTCATTGTTCGGGGACCCCCAAGTGTCAGTGAGTCATTGTTCTGGGACCCCCAAGTGTCAGTGTGTCATTGTTCGGGGACCCCCAAGTGTCAGTGAGTCATTGTTCTGGGACCCCCAAGTGTCAGTGTGTCATTGTTCGGGGACCCCCAAGTGTCAGTGAGTCATTGTTCTGGGACCCCCAAGTGTCAGTGTGTCATTGTTCGGGGACCCCCAAGTGTCAGTGAGTCATTGTTCTGGGACCCCCAAGTGTCAGTGTGTCATTGTTCGGGGACCCCCAAGTGTCAGTGAGTCATTGTTCTGGGACCCCCAAGTGTCAGTGTGTCATTGTTCGGGGACCCCCAAGTGTCAGTGAGTCATTGTTCTGGGACCCCCAAGTGTCAGTGTGTCATTGTTCGGGGACCCCCAAGTGTCAGTGAGTCATTGTTCTGGGACCCCCAAGTGTCAGTGTGTCATTGTTCGGGGACCCCCAAGTGTCAGTGAGTCATTGTTCTGGGACCCCCAAGTGTCAGTGTGTCATTGTTCGGGGACCCCCAAGTGTCAGTGAGTCATTGTTCTGGGACCCCCAAGTGTCAGTGTGTCATTGTTCGGGGACCCCCAAGTGTCAGTGAGTCATTGTTCTGGGACCCCCAAGTGTCAGTGTGTCATTGTTCGGGGACCCCCAAGTGTCAGTGAGTCATTGTTCTGGGACCCCCAAGTGTCAGTGTGTCATTGTTCGGGGACCCCCAAGTGTCAGTGAGTCATTGTTCTGGGACCCCCAAGTGTCAGTGTGTCATTGTTCGGGGACCCCCAAGTGTCAGTGAGTCATTGTTCTGGGACCCCCAAGTGTCAGTGTGTCATTGTTCGGGGACCCCCAAGTGTCAGTGAGTCATTGTTCTGGGACCCCCAAGTGTCAGTGTGTCATTGTTCGGGGACCCCCAAGTGTCAGTGAGTCATTGTTCTGGGACCCCCAAGTGTCAGTGTGTCATTGTTCGGGGACCCCCAAGTGTCAGTGAGTCATTGTTCTGGGACCCCCAAGTGTCAGTGTGTCATTGTTCGGGGACCCCCAAGTGTCAGTGAGTCATTGTTCTGGGACCCCCAAGTGTCAGTGTGTCATTGTTCGGGGACCCCCAAGTGTCAGTGAGTCATTGTTCTGGGACCCCCAAGTGTCAGTGTGTCATTGTTCGGGGACCCCCAAGTGTCAGTGAGTCATTGTTCTGGGACCCCCAAGTGTCAGTGTGTCATTGTTCGGGGACCCCCAAGTGTCAGTGAGTCATTGTTCTGGGACCCCCAAGTGTCAGTGTGTCATTGTTCGGGGACCCCCAAGTGTCAGTGAGTCATTGTTCTGGGACCCCCAAGTGTCAGTGTGTCATTGTTCGGGGACCCCCAAGTGTCAGTGAGTCATTGTTCTGGGACCCCCAAGTGTCAGTGTGTCATTGTTCGGGGACCCCCAAGTGTCAGTGAGTCATTGTTCTGGGACCCCCAAGTGTCAGTGTGTCATTGTTCGGGGACCCCCAAGTGTCAGTGAGTCATTGTTCTGGGACCCCCAAGTGTCAGTGTGTCATTGTTCGGGGACCCCCAAGTGTCAGTGAGTCATTGTTCTGGGACCCCCAAGTGTCAGTGTGTCATTGTTCGGGGACCCCCAAGTGTCAGTGAGTCATTGTTCTGGGACCCCCAAGTGTCAGTGTGTCATTGTTCGGGGACCCCCAAGTGTCAGTGAGTCATTGTTCTGGGACCCCCAAGTGTCAGTGTGTCATTGTTCGGGGACCCCCAAGTGTCAGTGAGTCATTGTTCTGGGACCCCCAAGTGTCAGTGTGTCATTGTTCTGGGATAAAGTCCCGAATATAATGAAATTTCCCAGCAGGCCCCCGGGATAAGATTTTCGGCTCCCATTACGGGTTCGGCACTCACTTTTGACTTATTCAATAGTTCCATAATATCACCGTGTGCACCCGACATGACACAGAAAGTGACACCTGGAACACACAATCACATTCGGGGATTGTAGGGAACGAGCGCTCGGAG
>NW_017308294.1:164644-172254 GCF_000935625.1 Nanorana parkeri | reverse complement strand
CCAAGTGTCAGTGTGTCATTGTTCTGGGACCCCCAAGTGTCAGTGTGTCATTGTTCTGGGACCCCCAAGTGTCAGTGAGTCATTGTTCTGGGACCCCCAAGTGTCAGTGAGTCATTGTTCTGGGACCCCCAAGTGTCAGTGTGTCATTGTTCTGGGATAAAGTCCCGAATATAATGAAATTTCCCAGCAGGCCCCCGGGATAAGATTTTCGGCTCCCATTACGGGTTCGGCACTCACTTTTGACTTATTCAATAGTTCCATAATATCACCGTGTGCACCCGACATGACACAGAAAGTGACACCTGGAACACACAATCACATTCGGGGATTGTAGGGAACGAGCGCTCAGGGGGGGGGGGCACACATCACGCAGGGAAGGTTTGCACTTAGAGCTTCGTTAGGATGCTGGGTGTGTAATTAGCTCAGGGTGACCTCTGCAAAAAAAAAAGAAAGAAAAAAAAAAAAGAAAAGAGAAAAATACACTTCAATGTTAGCGAGAAAATATCTGGTAATGTTATGCAAATTGTCGGAGAGGCAATCAAACCGCGCAGCCCGACAGCCAGACCGGCTACTGCCACGGAGAGTAATTTGCATGCAATTACCCAGAGTGCCCCGAGAGTGCCCCTCCCTGGCTCCGGGAAGGGACATTAGGATGGCAGAGATAGGACAGCCGCATTGTCCTTATTCTGTACAGAACTGTTGGGGGGATGGACACGGTGTGAGGTAAGAGGGCCGTGTGGGGGGCCAGTCACCACTGCGTCCTCCATCATCGTCTCCTCTAAGGTAATAGTGTGCCGCACCCGGGAGTTGATCAATCAATCAATCAATAGAAGTGTCACTCAATAGTCCTCACTGATGTCTAGAGAGACACATTATACGGGGTCCCCATTCATCCACATGGACACACGGTCATTCCTTCTGCTTATATGATACATTGTAACTGAGACCCGCAGCAGACTCCTTGTGTGTGCCGAAATATGGCAACTCCAGAACCTCTAGAGGAGCCGGCACTGAGCCGTATTCAAGAAGACCCCAGAACCCCTAGAGGAGCCGGCACTGAGCCGTATTCAAGAAGACCCCAGCCCCCCTAGAGAAGCCGGCACTGAGCCGTATTCAAGAAGAGCCCAGAACCCCTAGAGGAGCCGGCACTGAGCCGTATTCAAGAAGACCCCAGACCACCTAGAGAAGCCGGCACTGAGCCGTATTCAAGAAGACCCCAGAACCCCTAGAGGAGCCGGCACTGAGCCGTATTCAAGAAGACCCCCAGAACCACTAGAGGAGGCCGGCACTGAGCCGTATTCAAGAAGACCCCCAGAACCACTAGAGGAGGCCGGCACTGAGCCGTATTCAAGAAGACCCCCAGAACCACTAGAGGAGGCCGGCACTGAGCCGTATTCAAGAAGACCCCCAGAACCACTAGAGGAGGCCGGCACTGAGCCGTATTCAAGAAGACCCCCAGAACCACTAGAGGAGGCCGGCACTGAGCCGTATTCAAGAAGACCCCCAGAACCACTAGAGGAGGCCGGCACTGAGCCGTATTCAAGAAGACCCCCAGAACCACTAGAGGAGGCCGGCACTGAGCCGTATTCAAGAAGACCCCCAGAACCACTAGAGGAGGCCGGCACTGAGCCGTATTCAAGAAGACCCCCAGAACCACTAGAGGAGGCCGGCACTGAGCCGTATTCAAGAAGACCCCCAGAACCACTAGAGGAGGCCGGCACTGAGCCGTATTCAAGAAGACCCCCAGAACCACTAGAGGAGGCCGGCACTGAGCCGTATTCAAGAAGACCCCCAGAACCACTAGAGGAGGCCGGCACTGAGCCGTATTCAAGAAGACCCCCAGAACCACTAGAGGAGGCCGGCACTGAGCCGTATTCAAGAAGACCCCCAGAACCACTAGAGGAGGCCGGCACTGAGCCGTATTCAAGAAGACCCCCAGAACCACTAGAGGAGGCCGGCACTGAGCCGTATTCAAGAAGACCCCCAGAACCACTAGAGGAGGCCGGCACTGAGCCGTATTCAAGAAGACCCCCAGAACCACTAGAGGAGGCCGGCACTGAGCCGTATTCAAGAAGACCCCCAGAACCACTAGAGGAGGCCGGCACTGAGCCGTATTCAAGAAGACCCCCAGAACCACTAGAGGAGGCCGGCACTGAGCCGTATTCAAGAAGACCCCCAGAACCACTAGAGGAGGCCGGCACTGAGCCGTATTCAAGAAGACCCCCAGAACCACTAGAGGAGGCCGGCACTGAGCCGTATTCAAGAAGACCCCCAGAACCACTAGAGGAGGCCGGCACTGAGCCGTATTCAAGAAGACCCCCAGAACCACTAGAGGAGGCCGGCACTGAGCCGTATTCAAGAAGACCCCCAGAACCACTAGAGGAGGCCGGCACTGAGCCGTATTCAAGAAGACCCCCAGAACCACTAGAGGAGGCCGGCACTGAGCCGTATTCAAGAAGACCCCCAGAACCACTAGAGGAGGCCGGCACTGAGCCGTATTCAAGAAGACCCCCAGAACCACTAGAGGAGGCCGGCACTGAGCCGTATTCAAGAAGACCCCCAGAACCACTAGAGGAGGCCGGCACTGAGCCGTATTCAAGAAGACCCCCAGAACCACTAGAGGAGGCCGGCACTGAGCCGTATTCAAGAAGACCGCAGAACCCCTAGAGGAGCCGGCACTGAGCCATATTCAAGAAGACCCCAGAACCACTGGAGGAGCCGGCACTGAGCCGTATTCAAGAAGACCCCAGAACCCCTAGAGGAGGCCGGCACCAGGAAGATTCCCCCGCAGTGAATGTATGCCGAGTATCAGATTCACAGACAGATCTGCTTCTGAGTTCGGGGGTGACAGTTTTGCGCTCTCGTCCGGACGGTGCAACATTTTCTCCGGCGGTGACAATAAGATGGTGGCGGTGGGCCGAGTGTACGCGGTGTCACGGCGCTCTGCGAGTACACGGCGGTACACAATGGGCGCCGTGCCCTTCACACGCTGCAATCTGCCGCCATTCAGCGATGTTCTTCTGATCCTGTAATTATCTTCCATTTCCAAAAGATCAGCACAAGTGACACAAATCGCCCCAACGGATCAATATCTCCCTCCAGGGCCCGCGCCTATTGTGCCAGGGGGTCGGGCCGCTTCGATCCGGCCGGGAGCAGAGAGAGAAAGGAAAAAGGACAGACGGGGGGGGGGTTTTAGGAGGACAGCCGGGGGGGGGAATTTTGTCTGGAATTGTTAGCCCGCCATCAGGTGTGCCGTGCCGCAGAGCTCCTGTCTGCCTTCCATAACTACCGCCTGCTCAGTGCCAGGCCCATGCCATCCACCATCATGCCAGGCCCATACCATCCACCATCATGCCATCCACCATCATGATAGGACCGTGCCATCCACCATCATGCCAGGACCGTGCCATCCACCATCTGGTCAGCGCCAGGCCCATGCCATCCACCATCTGGTCAGCGCCAGGCCCATGCCATCCACCATCTGGTCAGCGCCAGGCCCATGCCATCCACCATCTGGTCAGCGCCAGGCCCATGCCATCCACCATCTGGTCAGCGCCAGGCCCATGCCATCCACCATCTGGTCAGCGCCAGGCCCATGCCATCCACCATCAATTTCAATCTTCCTAAATCTGCAGCTTTTACAATAATCTCCGGTGATCCTGCCATGGAAGTCCTTGTACAGACACTTCCTGTTATAGGGTGCCAATGCTCCATCTGTGTTCAGGCACTTCCTGTTATAGGGGGACAACGCTCTGTCTCTGTTTCCCAACTGCTCTCCTGCATTGTCACCCTGTCACATGATGGAGACTACAAGTGTTGATTTTTTCCTCTGTAAGGACTTAGTCTGTCCCGCGTGCCGGTTCCGGCACCCCATAACACCCGGCACCTCTCCGGTATCTCTGTCCGCGTCCAATCACCAGACACTTCTCCCGTCTATTGTAAAGCTCCTCGAGCGGCGGCGGCGGTTCAGTGTGGGCGCTGCATGAAGTGGGGGAATCAGCTCCGAGTGTCATTTATCACCACAGAGGCCTCATACATTTTCATGGAATTCTCACAATTTACAGGTTCCTGAGACATCGCCGCTCGGCACCGCTACCGCCCAACTTCCGTCTTCTTATGTCTCTCCGTCCCCGATTCCTCCCCTCCCCCATCATCAGCGTGATAATGACATCATTGTATGCCCGGTGACGCCATCACGGAGTCTCTGCGCTTCTCTGTGCAATGCAGGCGGATCGTGGCCGGTGGGAGGGGCCGACAGGGTGTTGTATATAGCTTCCTGAAAACATCACAGCAACCTGCCTCTGTACTCTTCTCAACAGCCCTCAGCCCTGATGCAAAACAGTGGGAGCAGGGCGGGGCTCTTGGGAGGAGTTATGCAAATATCCACCCGCATTGCTATGTGGGTGTCAGTCTGGAGGAGTGGGTGTTCCTAGGCGGGCTGTATTTGTGGGTTATGCCCACATCTGATGATGAGCCTCCGTGATTGGCAGAACTGAAATCCAATGAATAAAAGGGGCGGGAACAGGGACAGCCTGGCTGGAGAGGAAATGCTTCCTCCTGCCTGCAGCAGACTGATCACTGGGGGGAGGGGAGACTGAGGAAATGCTTCCTCCTGCCTGCAGCGGACTGATCACTGGGGGGAGGGGAGACTGAGGGGATGCTTCCTCCTGCCTGCAGCAGACTGATCACTGGGGGAGGGAAGACTGAGGAAATGCTTCCTCCTGCCTGCAGCAGACTGATCACTGGGGGAGGGGAGACTGAGGAAATGCTTCATCTTGCCTGCAGCAGACTGATGACATCATCGCAGCCCAGGGTTAGGGTCTGTACAAGCCTTGGCTGTGGAGCTAACAATCAGTGAGAGCGGCTTTGTGTGACGCGGTAGTTAAAATAAAACCTTTCTAGACGTGTGAATGTCAGAGGAGAAGTGAATGTCGGGTGAATGTGACACTTGTAGGAAGGAATGATCAGGCCGGGGAAAGTCTCAGGTGATGTCTCGGGTGTATAATGTCGCTCGTGCTCCCGTTGCTCGGTGTCATGGCTCGCACGCTTCATTAGGTGACAAAAGGGACAAATAGGCTCCTTTCAGATGTGACTGAAGTCTAATTATTGGGACGTGAGGCCGCGGTGTCCCCGCGCGGCCGGCGCTACGATCACCTGGGCTCCCCGGCCCTGTCATTACAGAGCAGAGGAGACGGCGGCGTTTGCGGTGACATATCGCTGCCACTTGCCATCACATCGCGGCGGAGGGCTCGTGTCTCCGCTCAGTCGGGGGGCCGACAAATGTGTCTGGAGGACTTCCTGACCTCAGAAAATCTCGCTGGCGCCCCGGCGCTTGTCCATCACTCCACGGCGTACGAACCCCCGCCACCTCCGGCGTCGCGGAAATATCGCTTGTGCGGCGTGGAACGGATGAGCGGATTCTGTCGCTGAGCGGAGAGCCGCATAGGCTGTGGCGCGTAGCGCAGCAACAGCTGCAGTCATAATGGCTTCCTGCGCCTCCCCCCCCTGCCGCTGCTTATCGCTGAAAACCGCAACGGCCACCAGGCCGAGAGCGCCATAAATAATTCCGGAGGTCTGTCGGCTGGAGAGCTGACAATCTATCTCCGCTTTTATCTACGAATGTGCGTCAGCAAAGCCAAACCGCTTCCGGATGAGTATAAAAGAAACAAATAACATTATACAACCCCTCCCCCATCCTGTCCTTCCTTCCTTCCCTTCAGTCTTACACTATATCACCAGAGGTATTGGGACGCCTTTACATGAACTCTAATGGTCCCCCAGTCTTAGGCCGTAGGGTTCAGTATTGGGTTGGCTCCGCCCCTTTGCCGCTGTAACAGCTCCGCCTCTCCTGGGAAGGCGTCCACAAAGTTTAGGAGTGTGTCTATGGGAATGTTGGACCATTTGTGAGGTCACGTACTAATGTTGGGGGAGGGGATCGCAGTCTCCGCTGAATATTTAGTAGCCAGGAAATGTCACGGATGGACTTATTGCACAGGTGACAACCTATCACGGCACCGCGCTTGTAGTCATCGAGCTCCTGAGAGCGACCCGTTCTCTCACCAATGTCTGTAGTAGCGTCTGCACGCCGAGGTGCCTCATCCTATACACCGGGGGCAACGGAGGGGAACACCCCAAGCCAATGATTTGGAGGGGGGTCCCTATACTTTGGGCAATATAGTGTATATCAGTGGCTTAACAATCGCCATAGCGACCCAGGCGGCCACTATAAGGCCCGTGCACAGGGGGGCCCGGCATCCTTCTGATGCCGTGTGGGCCACCTGGGTCGCTATGGCGTCACGGGTGCTGGCTGTCACTGACATAGCTCAGCAGCTGCTGTGAAGGAGAACGTTCCCCCTCACAGCCGCTGCGGAGCTGTGTCAGTGACAGCCAGCAGATGCGGCAGAATAGGCCGGTTACACCAGTGTTCTATCGATAGTCCAAACTTATCGAGTTGTGGGACCGCATGACTTCCGGTCCCAGAACTCAATAAGTTTGGACTTTCGATCGATCACCGGCATTTGCAGTAAATGAGGCGGGGCCCGCCTAACAGCAACCCCGCCTCCTCTTACATCACTGGCCAGCGATCTAGGGCCCCGTTCACACTGAGCGATTTATTGCGCGGTAATTCCCGCGATATCGCTCTCCAATGCTTGGCAATGGGGCAAAGGGTCCTGCTGTCGCGGGTCGTGCATCGCTACAGCAGGACCCTTTTTGGAGCGGATTTTGCCGCGATTCAATGCTTTTCAATGCAAGCATATCGCGCGATTTGCGAATCGCCAAGTGTGAATGGGGCCTAAGAGCAGGTGGGGCCAGTGATGTAAGAGGAGGCGGGGCCCGCCGTACCCCGCCTCCTCTTACATCACTGGCCAGCGATCTAGGGCCCCGTTCACACTGAGCGATTTATTGCGCGGTAATTCCCGCGATATCGCTCTCCAATGCTTGGCAATGGGGCAAAGGGTCCTGCTGTCGCGGGTCGTGCATCGCTACAGCAGGACCCTTTTTGGAGCGGATTTTGCCGCGATTCAATGCTTTTCAATGCAAGCATATCGCGCGATTTGCGAATCGCCAAGTGTGAATGGGGCCTAAGAGCAGGTGGGGCCAGTGATGTAAGAGGAGGCGGGGCCCGTCGATAGAAGGAGGCGGAGCCCAGGAACGGAAGAGGAGGCAGGGGCCCGGCAGCGGCGACCGCGGAGGTGACAGGTAAGAAGCGTACAGCGCAACTGAGACCTTGCAGAGCCCACCATAGAGAGTCTCCGGTGGGCTCTGCAAGTGGCATAACTAGCAATCACGGGGGCCCCCATACAACATTTTGCTATGGGGCCCTGTGATTTCTAGTTACACCCCTGGTGTATATGTGACCTCCGTCCTCTGTGCACAGTTGTCCCGGCTCCTCTCCTGCACACTGGGAGCTCCTCACAATGTGCATTAGAAGCTGCAGCAAGTCAGTCACAATGTAAGCAGATTAAACTTCCGCATATCTCAGGCCGCGGTTCGGACATCTTGTCCTATAACATGGACGGTGTTTCCGCCTATAAATAAAATACATATATATATATATGTAGACCGTCCCCCGGAACGTTGCCGGGCTGCGAGGGGTTAATCCGCCTTTA
>NW_017308294.1:163327-163702 GCF_000935625.1 Nanorana parkeri | reverse complement strand
CTGCAAGTGGCATAACTAGCAATCACGGGGGCCCCCATACAACATTTTGCTATGGGGCCCTGTGATTTCTAGTTACACCCCTGGTGTATATGTGACCTCCGTCCTCTGTGCACAGTTGTCCCGGCTCCTCTCCTGCACACTGGGAGCTCCTCACAATGTGCATTAGAAGCTGCAGCAAGTCAGTCACAATGTAAGCAGATTAAACTTCCGCATATCTCAGGCCGCGGTTCGGACATCTTGTCCTATAACATGGACGGTGTTTCCGCCTATAAATAAAATACATATATATATATATGTAGACCGTCCCCCGGAACGTTGCCGGGCTGCGAGGGGTTAATCCGCCTTTAATATGTCTATATGACTACTCAGCAGCAC
>NW_017308294.1:157041-163104 GCF_000935625.1 Nanorana parkeri | reverse complement strand
GCGGACGGGGCAAA
This sequence comes from Nanorana parkeri, assembly GCF_000935625.1. NCBI lineage: Eukaryota > Metazoa > Chordata > Amphibia > Anura > Dicroglossidae > Nanorana > Nanorana parkeri. Next base: position 163,090 of record NW_017308294.1, on the reverse strand, counting down.
GCGCAAGGGGGGGGGGGGGGGCAACAAGAGGAAGGAAGAAAGGAAAGAAGGAAGGAAGAGAGAGGGAGGGAGGAAGAGAGGAAGGAATGACGGAAAGGAGGGAATGAAGGAAGAGAGGAAACAAGGAAGAAAGGAGGGCAGAGAGGGAGGAAGAGATGAAAGAAAGGAAGGAAGAGAGGGAGGAAGGAAGAAAGGAGGGAGGAAGAGATGAAAGAAAGGAAGGAAGAGAGGGAGGAAGGAAGAAAGCAGGGAGGAAGAGATGAAAGGAAGGAAGGAAGAGAGGGAGGAAGGAATGAAGGAAAGAAAGGAAGGAAGAGAGGGAGGAAGAAAGGAAAGGCAGGAAGAGAGGAAACAAGGAGGGAAGGAAGGAATGGAGGGAGGAAGGAAGGAAGGAGGGAAGAGAGGGAGGGAGGAATGGAGGAAAGAAAGAAAGGAAGGAAGAGACGGAGGGAGGAAGAAATGAAGGAAAGGAGGGAGAAAGGAAGGAAGGAAAGGAATGAAGGAAGGAAACAAGGAGGGAAGGAAGGAATGGAGGGAGGGAGGAAGGAGGGAAGAGAGGAAAGAAGGAGGGAAGGAAGAAATGGAGGGAGGAAGGGAGCGAAGAGAAGGAAGTAAGAGAGGAAAGAAGGAAGAAAGGAAGTGAGGAAGAAAGGAGGAAGGAAGGGAGAGGGAGAAAACGAGAGGTTTTAGTGCAGATTTATGGAATCTCAGGTATTTCTGTCCCTCTGCCTCATTTTTCTCCCTTCCCTCCTTCCATCTAGTGCAGCTTTTAGCGCGGACGGCTCTGGTGGCGGGAATGTCGGCGCAGTCTTCCCTACAATCTGATTGTATGAATTCTGTACAATGAGGACACACAATCCCTTCAGTCACTATGAATGAGGACGGCCGTTGCTCTGTATAGCTTACGATTGTATAGTGTATGGTACATTTTAGGTATAAGGTTGGGGTCAGGGGTCAGAGCCCCCCATCCCCCCCCCTCCCAGTGACATCCCTTTGGCTGGCGGCGAAGAGACATGAAGTGGTTCGCTGCAGCTCGCGGCGCGGGCCCCTCACACAGCTTGCGGGAGCAGACGGACTTGTGCCGCGTTGATCGGCGGGCCTTGGAACGCGTTTCTGGTTTTGGCTTTTCCGCGTCGGTTCCCGTTTTATCTCACAACAGCCAAACAAGGGCGATGAAAACACCTCTCGTCTGCGATAAAGGGGGAGACGCGAGGGGTTAACGTTCCGTCATTAGCGCGGGCTGCCGTCCCCCCCTGCCCGCGGCGGGCTCTGCGCGGTTGGTCTGAGCTGTAACAGGGGGTAGTCGGTATAAAGCTGATAAGATGTCTCTGCCGCCTGCCAAGTCGTTTCTGCGCCAAATGCTCCTCTCTCTGGGAGCCCGGGCGCGGCGAGTGCCAGACGCGGGGGGAGGGCACCTTTCCCGGGGTTTACCCACAAATACCGTCTGCTGCAGCGGTGAGCGAGATTGTGTGTGTGTGTCAACACCATCTGCTGCAGCATCTTGAGGAAGCGAGAGCGGAGGGGCGGGAGGCGTATGAGCGTCGTACGGTGGGCCCCGTATAGAGAACCTTTCCCTGCGGTCAATAACAACCACCCGGCGGGCGAGGGACACCGACCTCCGAATCTGCCCACACACCTGACAATCCCATTTAATCTCCATCTCAGAAGGAATAAATACCGGAATGCGTCACACTGCCCAATGACTGGTCATGCCGCAGCTAAGATGACGGATATACCTAAATCTGGGTCCTCTCTGTAGAGCAGCACAATCCGGCACACAGGTATCGGGCCTTGAGCACACTTTTTTTTTTAAAGCTTCCAAAACCTCGGCGGTACCCTCTAACGCGTTTCAGCCCACAGAGAGCCCTTACTCATCGAGCTGTGATTGAGGCCTCTCTGTTCCGTCATTAGCGCGGGCTGCCGTCCCCCCCTGCCCGCGGCGGGCTCTGCGCGGTTGGTCTGAGCTGTAACAGGGGGTAGTCGGTATAAAGCTGATAAGATGTCTCTGCCGCCTGCCAAGTCGTTTCTGCGCCAAATGCTCCTCTCTCTGGGAGCCCGGGCGCGGCGAGTGCCAGACGCGGGGGGAGGGCACCTTTCCCGGGGTTTACCCACAAATACCGTCTGCTGCAGCGGTGAGCGAGATTGTGTGTGTGTGTCAACACCATCTGCTGCAGCATCTTGAGGAAGCGAGAGCGGAGGGGCGGGAGGCGTATGAGCGTCGTACGGTGGGCCCCGTATAGAGAACCTTTCCCTGCGGTCAATAACAACCACCCGGCGGGCGAGGGACACCGACCTCCGAATCTGCCCACACACCTGACAATCCCATTTAATCTCCATCTCAGAAGGAATAAATACCGGAATGCGTCACACTGCCCAATGACTGGTCATGCCGCAGCTAAGATGACGGATATACCTAAATCTGGGTCCTCTCTGTAGAGCAGCACAATCCGGCACACAGGTATCGGGCCTTGAGCACACTTTTTTTTTTAAAGCTTCCAAAACCTCGGCGGTACCCTCTAACGCGTTTCAGCCCACAGAGAGCCCTTACTCATCGAGCTGTGATTGAGGCCTCTCTGTGGGCTGAAACGCGTTGGTTGTACTGCCGAGGTTTTGCAAGCTTTGAATGAGTTAATGCTCGATGACTGGTACCTGTGTGCCGGATTGTGCTGCTTTATTGTATATGGACTGAAAGCGGTCTTTCTGGGCACCGGTGCTGCCTGGGGAACACACAGGAGACACAGGATGGTCAAAGTGCACTGGAGTGACTGGGGTCCCATGTGTCCCTGGAGTCACAGGGGTTACACAGGATGTTCAGGGTGCCCTGGAGTCACACAGGATGTTCAGGGTGCCCTGGAGTCACAGGGGTCACACAGGATGCTCAGGGTCCCCTGGAGTCACAGGGGTTACACAGGATGTTCAGGGTGCCCTGGAGTCACAGGGGTCACACAGGATGTTCAGGGTGCACTGGAGTCACAGGGGCCACATAGGATGTTCAGGGTGCCCGGTAGTCACAGGGGTCACACAGGATGTTCAGGGTGCCCTGGAGTCACAGGGGCCACATAGGATGTTCAGGGTGCCCTGGAGTCACAGGGGATACACAGGATGTTCAGGGTGCCTTGGAGTCAAAGGGGCCACATAGGATGTTCAGGGTGCCCTGGAGTCACAGGGGCCACACAGGATGCTCTGGGGTCACAGGGGTTACACAGGATGTTCAGGGTGCACTGGAGTCACACAGGATGTTCAGGGTGCACTGGAGTCACAGGGGTCACACAGGATGCTCAGGGTCCCCTGTAGTCACAGGGGCCACATAGGATGTTCAGGGTGCACTGGAGTCACAGGGGTTACACAGGATGTTCAGGGTGCCCTGGAGTCACAGGGGTCACACAGGATGCTCAGGGTCCCCTGTAGTCACAGGGGCCACATAGGATGTTCAGGGTGCACTGGAGTCACACAGGATGTTCAGGGTGCCCTGGAGTCACAGGGGTCACACAGGATGTTCAGGGTGCACTGGAGTCACAGGGGCCACATAGGATGTTCAGGGTGCCCGGTAGTCACAGGGGTCACACAGGATGTTCAGGGTGCCCTGGAGTCACAGGGGCCACATAGGATGTTCAGGGTGCCCTGGAGTCACAGGGGATACACAGGATGTTCAGGGTGCCTTGGAGTCAAAGGGGCCACATAGGATGTTCAGGGTGCCCTGGAGTCACAGGGGCCACACAGGATGCTCTGGGGTCACAGGGGTTACACAGGATGTTCAGGGTGCACTGGAGTCACACAGGATGTTCAGGGTGCCCTGGAGTCAGAGGGGTCACACAGGATGCTCAGGGTCCCCTGTAGTCACAGGGGCCACATAGGATGTTCAGGGTGCACTGGAGTCACAGGGGTTACACAGGATGTTCAGGGTGCCCTGGAGTCACAGGGGTCACACAGGATGCTCAGGGTCCCCTGTAGTCACAGGGGCCACATAGGATGTTCAGGGTGCACTGGAGTCACACAGGATGTTCAGGGTGCCCTGGAGTCACAAGGGTCACACAGGATGCTCAGGGTCCCCTGGAGTCACAGGGGTCACACAGGATGTTCAGGTTGCCCTGGAGTCACAGGGGTCACACAGGATGTTCAGGTTGCCCTGGAGTCACAGGGGTCACACAGGATGCTCAGGGTCCCCTGGAGTCACAGGGGTCACACAGGATGTTCAGGGTGCCCTGGAGTCACAGGGGTCACACAGGATGCTCTGGGGTCCCCTGGAGTCACTGGGGTCACACAGGATGCTCTGGGGTCCCCTGGAGTCACTGGGGTCACACAGGATGCTCTGGGGTCCCTGGAGACACTGGGGTACTGGCGCAGAGGGAGGGGCTCAGCTTAGGCATAGAAATTCATTGCTCGAATGCTGAGCTGCTCTTCGCCATTTAAAGCTGAAGCCAAGCGGGAGAGCTGCCTCCTGATTGGCCACTGTGTCTGGGAGGAGACCAGGTGCTTAGTTGCTTAGCTGCCCAACGCGTGAATGTTTTCTGAATCACGGACCCGGAAGAAATACGACAGACAGCCAGGCAGGTGACATTTTTTCCGGGGAGTTCATCAATGGCAGCCTAACGCCTTGACATGACATGTTTCCAGGTGCGGGGAATTAGAGAGAAGGAGCAGCCATGATGGTCCTGCGGCTTCATCATCAGTAGGAGTCATAGCCGCCCCCCCCGCGCGGTATAGAGACGTGTACACTGATGGTGCGTATAGGCCGGTGACAGTATAGAAGCAGCTTATATCGGCGCCGTGTGCCGTCTCCACGTACAGTCTGATGGACCTCTCACCATCCTTCAGCTCTCTGCCTCCTCCTCTCACCGACGTGCCGCAGAGAAAGAAACAGGAAGCAGTTTTATTCCTCAGTTAACATGGCGGCCAGGCGCGGGAGTGCGTTACACTATAATCAGCCTTAACTAGGAGCATTCAGAGCAGAAATACCGTCACAATGGCGCCGCGTCCTCGGCACTCGCTCCTAATTGGCGCTCAAGCATCACTTTTCTCTCCAAGAAATAGAAATGACGGGTCAAGATCCTCTAATGCACTGTATATATCCCGGGGTATGCTCCTGGTATGGTGGGGTATATATCCCGGGGTATGCTCCTGGTATGGTGGGGTATATATCCCGCGGTATGTTCCTGGTATGGTGGGGTATATATCCCGGGGTATGTTCCTGGTATGGGTGGGGTATATATCCCGCGGTATGTTCTTGGTATGGTGGGGTATATATCCCGGGGTATGTTCCAGGTATGGTGGGGGTATATATCCCGGGGTATGTTCCTGGTATGGGTGGGGTATATATCCCGGGGTATGTTCCTGGTATGGGTGGGGTATATATCCCGGGGTATGTTCCTGGTATGGTGGGGTATATATCCCGGGGGATGTTCCTGGTATGTTGGGGTATATATCCCGGGGTATGTTCCTGGTATGGGTAGGGTATATATCCCGGGGTATGTTCCTGGTATGGGTGGGGTATATATCCCGGGGTATGTTCCTGGTATGGGTGGGGTATATATCCCGGGGTATGTTCCTGACACTGGAGAAGCTACGACACGTCTTCCACATCACGAGTCGCGCGTATCTATGACCAGCTGTGATCGGGAGGTGAGGAGGATGAAGGAGGGAGGGAGACGGGAAAAGAAGGAGAGAAGCCGAGGAGGAGAAGCTGAGAGCAGAGGAAGGAGTGAGAGGAGCCATGACAGAGGAAGGGGGGAGAGGAGCCATGACAGAGGAAGGAGTGAGAGGAGACATGACAGAGGAAGGAGTGAGAGGAGCCATGACAGAGGAAGGAGTGAGAGGAGACATGACAGAGGAAGACAGAGATAAGGGGAGAAGGAGAGACAGGAAATGGGGGACGACGACAGAGGAAAGACAACAAAACAGGAGAAATGGAAGATGAGAGAAGAAGCAGCGGGAGGGAGGAGACGCAGAGACGGGGAGGGGGAGAGAGAAGTAGTGTCACCTCTTTATCACGGCAGAGAGGATCAGGGGAAGACACGGGGGGGGGGGGGGGGGGGGGGGGCGGGGGGGGGTA
>NW_017308294.1:156147-156969 GCF_000935625.1 Nanorana parkeri | reverse complement strand
CGGGGGAAGGTAGGGAAGGGAAGGAGAAGAAGGGGGAGCGGCGGGAGGCAAGGTGTGAAATTGGCGGATTGCTGCATGAGAAATGTCCTAATTCTAGCCGGCCGGCCGCGGAGCCGTGTCAGCACGTGACGGCTCTATCCTGTGCCCGGGCCCCTCGCTGGCTGCCATCACAGGGGACACACATCGGGGATGTGGTATGAAGCCGGTCTGGGTGAGGCCGCGTGTGGCCTTCAGAGAATCCACCGACAATTGACCCGAGTATGAGGCCCCCTCAGGATTAGGAGAATCCAAATCATACCTGGCCGCGTGTGAGGGTATCCCGGCCCTATATGCCCCTCCCCTTCAGCCTTCTATCTGACCTCCGTCCTCCCCTTCAGCCTTCTATCTGACCTCCGGCCTTCCCATCAGTCTTCTATCTGACCTCCGTCCTCCCCTTCAGCCTTCTATCTGAACCTCCGTCCTCCCCTTCTATCCGACTTCCGTCCTCCCCTTCATTCTCCTATCTGACCTCCGTCCTCCCCTTCAGTCTTCTATCTGACCTCCGTCCTGCCCTTCAGCCTTCTATCTGACCTCCATCCTCCCCTTCAGCCTTCTATCTGACCTCCGTCCTCCCCTTCAGTCTTCTATCTGACCTCCGTCCACAGTTGTACCGGCTCCTCTCCTGCACACTGGCAGCTCCTCACAATGTGCATTAGAAGCTGCAGCGGGTCAGATGGAGGCCGGCCTCATTTCCCGGCCGGAGGCAGAAACAATGGAGCGGGTCTCGGACAGATTGTGATATTATTATTATGTAACATGTGACGCGGCGCCGCGCACAGTTCT
>NW_017308294.1:155735-156023 GCF_000935625.1 Nanorana parkeri | reverse complement strand
TTCGCTGACACTTGGGGGGAAAGTTATCAAAAACCGCATTACAGAGCCAAAAACAACCCTCACCCCATGAGGAGCCGTCACCACCAGGACCAGTCTCCACCAATAAATACCTGGACGGGTCACGTGACACATTACCCAGCATGCTGCGCTTCCCACAGTCAATGAGCACGCAGCAGCATTCACGGATTCATTTTTTTGTTCAGTCTGCGCAGGATTTTGTAGTATCCACCGAACTGGAGCTGTGAGGCCCCTCCCCCTTTGCTGACAGGTGGGCTGAACCACCAGTAG
>NW_017308294.1:155242-155494 GCF_000935625.1 Nanorana parkeri | reverse complement strand
AGAAAACAGATTGTCTTTGGGAGGGATTCCAAGGACGCGTCCCCCTGTGTCACTGACACCGCCCCCCTCCCCCTCCCCTGGGGTTCATTAGCTCATCAGTATCACTGCTGTATTTTTAATCCAATTAAACCTGCCGGGCAGAGCTGATTGAGATGACAGATTGTCGGGCAGAAGCGCAGAGCGTGCGTCCCGCGACCCCAGCGGAGGACAAATCACTGCGTGTCACCGTACAGCGTCCCCCGGGCCCGGAAT
>NW_017308294.1:154518-155211 GCF_000935625.1 Nanorana parkeri | reverse complement strand
AGCCAGTCATGTGATCCGGATTCCCCGCCAGACAGTGTCACGACTTTAAAAACACGTTATTTTGCATTAAATTACATTGTATCCTTCAACCAGTTCCGGTCTACTGGGGTGACTGGTCTTGTCTCCGCCCCCTCCTGTAATAAAGACCTATCACTGCCGCTCTCTCTCCTTGTGCATGGTGACTGGTCTTGTCTCCGCCCCCTCCTGTAATAAAGACCGCTCACTGCTGTTCTCTCTCCGTGTGCAGGGTGACTGGTCTTGTCTCCGCCCCCTCCTGTAATAAAGACCGGTCACTGCTGCTCTCTCTCCTTGTGCAGGGTGACTGGTCTTGTCTCCGCCCCCTCCTGTAATAAAGACCGGTCACTGCTGCTCTCTCTCCTTGTGCAGGGTGACTGGTCTTGTCTCCGCCCCTTCCTGTAATAAAGACCGGTCCCTGCCGATCGCTCTCCTTGTGCGGGGTGACTGGTCTTGTCTCCGCCCCCTCCTGTAGTTATCTGCAGTGGGTGGAGCCTGCTGGGCCCCTCCCACAGCTCTGCTCTCTGCACAGACCATGTACAGCACAATGATGATGTCACTGCTACTTTCACAAGGTAATATCTGGGTGTGTAAAGGCATTCGGTGGATTTATATCCTATCGAGGAATAGATCTTGTGTCCGGAGTTCACCTTTAATTTTTTTTTTGGGGGGGGGGGG
>NW_017308294.1:153734-154357 GCF_000935625.1 Nanorana parkeri | reverse complement strand
AGCCAGTCATGTGATCCGGATTCCCCGCCAGACAGTGTCACGACTTTAAAAACACGTTATTTTGCATTAAATTACATTGTATCCTTCAACCAGTTCCGGTCTACTGGGGTGACTGGTCTTGTCTCCGCCCCCTCCTGTAATAAAGACCTATCACTGCCGCTCTCTCTCCTTGTGCATGGTGACTGGTCTTGTCTCCGCCCCCTCCTGTAATAAAGACCGCTCACTGCTGTTCTCTCTCCGTGTGCAGGGTGACTGGTCTTGTCTCCGCCCCCTCCTGTAATAAAGACCGCTCACTGCCGCTCTCTCTCCTTGTGCAGGGCGACTGGTCTTGTCTCCGCCCCCTCCTGTAATAAAGACCGCTCACTGCCGCTCTCTCTCCTTGTGCGGGGTGACTGGTCTTGTCTCCGCCCCCTCCTGTAGTTATCTGCAGTGGGTGGAGCCTGCTGGGCCCCTCCCACAGCTCTGCTCTCTGCACAGACCATGTACAGCACAATGATGATGTCACTGCTACTTTCACAAGGTAATATCTGGGTGTGTAAAGGCATTCGGTGGATTTATATCCTATCGAGGAATAGATCTTGTGTCCGGAGTTCACCTTTAATTTTTTTTTTGGGGGGGGGGGG
>NW_017308294.1:153034-153700 GCF_000935625.1 Nanorana parkeri | reverse complement strand
GCTCGCACTTTCTTGGCGAGGAGCGTCTCGATGTCGCCGGCCACTTTTTCCACCAGCTTGCGAGGAACGTTCTCCTTCACCTCGAAGAGGTTCCGCTTCTCTCTGTACAGCTGAAGGGACGAGACACAGGAAATGGTCAGAGGAGGACGTGTACTGCGCTACGGCCGTGGAGTCTATCCACAGCCACCCCCCTCCTCCCACGCAGCCCATATACTCAGTGACACCCCAATACACATCATATACAATGTAACAATCTCCTCATATCAGGTGACGCGCGGCTACACTGTACACACATTCATATATATGCAATGCAGGCGGATCGTGGCTGGTGGGAGGGGCCAGCAGGGGGGCTGTACAGTCAGTCTAGAGGAGTGGGCGTTCCTAGGCAGACTACATTTGCATAAACCCCGCCCTAGGTAACGCCCTCATGTGATGCTGAGCCTCCATGGTTGAAATGACTGAAATCCAATGAATGAAAGGGGCGGGGCCAGGGCGGATAGCGCTAGATGATGTTGGACGTCCTCCAGCCAGGAAATGAGGCGGGGCTCTCTGTGACTTGCTGCAGCTCGGTGTGGGAAAACGTCTGACAACTGATAAAAGTGACTATTGGGAAGGGTTGTCAGGGGGAGGGGCCCGGGCTCCCAAAGAGGAGGTCAGTTTCCCTCG
>NW_017308294.1:149565-150209 GCF_000935625.1 Nanorana parkeri | reverse complement strand
GCTCGCACTTTCTTGGCGAGGAGCGTCTCGATGTCGCCGGCCACTTTTTCCACCAGCTTGCGAGGAACGTTCTCCTTCACCTCGAAGAGGTTCCGCTTCTCTCTGTACAGCTGAAGGGACGAGACACAGGAAATGGTCAGAGGAGGACGTGTACTGCGCTACGGCCGTGGAGTCTATCCACAGCCACCCCCCTCCTCCCACGCAGCCCATATACTCAGTGACACCCCAATACACATCATATACAATGTAACAATCTCCTCATATCAGGTGACGCGCGGCTACACTGTACACACATTCATATATATGCAATGCAGGCGGATCGTGGCTGGTGGGAGGGGCCAGCAGGGGGGCTGTACAGTCAGTCTAGAGGAGTGGGCGTTCCTAGGCAGACTACATTTGCATAAACCCCGCCCTAGGTAACGCCCTCATGTGATGCTGAGCCTCCATGGTTGAAATGACTGAAATCCAATGAATGAAAGGGGCGGGGCCAGGGCGGATAGCGCTAGATGATGTTGGACGTCCTCCAGCCAGGAAATGAGGCGGGGCTCTCTGTGACTTGCTGCAGCTCGGTGTGGGAAAACGTCTGACAACTGATAAAAGTGACTATTGGGAAGGGTTGTCAGGGGGAGGGGCCCGGGCTCCCA
>NW_017308294.1:147461-149496 GCF_000935625.1 Nanorana parkeri | reverse complement strand
CCCCCCAACGCTCTCGCCGCCGACAGCTTTTTGGCAAACCGCCCAACGGCGACTCCAAGGATGAGGCTACGGATTCTGCACCGCAAGCCCGGCGCCGCCCCTCATGCGGAAATCCGACCAATCCCAGAAGAGGAGTCAACGATTTCAACACCTCCCATAACACCTGAACCTGAGTCCACTTCAACTCTACCACAAAATCCAAACATCTCTATACACACTCCATGCAGACGTTGCTCCTGGTGGTAACAAAAGTGCAACAAAGAGATCGATCCGTGTGACTTGTTACAATGTTGCAGTCTGATCACTGGGGGGGAGGGGAGACTGAGGAAATGCATCCTCCTGCCTGCAGCAGACAGATGACATCATCTCAGCCTAGGCACAGTCGCTGATTGGAGCCCTGGGATGGCTGATTATTGATAGGAGGCGGAGCTTCTCCGGATATTGATCCGGCCGCTATATAAAGACTCCGGTGATGTTTGGCGGCGTTTCTCGCGTCGCTCTGGCGGCCTCTCTATCTTGTTCTCTCTCAAGTCTTCCCCCCGGATATTCCGACCATGAAAGGCCCCGTCTATGTGTGTGTATATAAGCACTTCCTGTACATGGACCCAGACTGCTACAATATGCCTGCGGTTCCCCTTTAATAAATGGAGCTTCAATGGCACTAAAACCAACTTTATTTATAGCGCACGTCAGACAAAATGTGCAATTTCTGCATTTAAAACTGCTGAGCGTGTCATTTCCTGCCGGGGGAGGGGGAGGATCTGCCCTCGTAACTCCGTTTGATATCAGAAGCTGCCAATTCTGAAAATGCAGCCAAGTTGCTCCCCCGCCCACTGCGCTTCTGAGGAGGCGGAGTCATGTGACCAGAATATTCGAGTGTACCTGAAGGTGAAACGTTTTTGTTACATTTGGATACAGTACGGAACGGTTCGGGGTTTCTTTTTCTGGTTTGTGTTCCCTTGAGGAGATTTCCCTTCACTTCCTGTCCCAGAGACACAACAGGAAGTGAGAGGAAATCTCCGAGGTATCAGGCAAATGGGTCACAAAATGATGCCTTGGGACTGACTCAGATTCCAGGGCCCCCGTTCCTGGGTGACTCAGACTCTAGGCCCCCCCCCCGTCCCTAGAATCTGAGCCATCCAAGGACAGGGGCCCTAGAATCTGAGTCACCCAGGGACGGGGGGGCCTAGAATCCGAGTCACCCAGGGACGGGGGGGCCTAGAATCCGAGTCACCCAGGGACGGGGGGGCCTAGAATCCGAGTCACCCAGGGACGGGGGGGCCTAGAATCCGAGTCACCCAGGGACGGGGGGGCCTAGAATCCGAGTCACCCAGGGACGGGGGGGCCTAGAATCCGAGTCACCCAGGGACGGGGGGGCCTAGAATCCGAGTCACCCAGGGACGGGGGGGCCTAGAATCCGAGTCACCCAGGGACGGGGGGGCCTAGAATCCGAGTCACCCAGGGACGGGGGGGCCTAGAATCCGAGTCACCCAGGGACGGGGGGGCCTAGAATCCGAGTCACCCAGGGACGGGGGGGCCTAGAATCCGAGTCACCCAGGGACGGGGGGGCCTAGAATCCGAGTCACCCAGGGACGGGGGGGCCCTAGAATCCGAGTCAGTCCCAAAACATAATTTTGTGACCCCCGTTGGTGTGAAACCTAGGAGGAGATTTCCTTTGACTTCCTGTTGTGTCTCTGGGACAGGAAGTGAAGGGAAATCTCCTGAAGGGGACACAGACTGTGTTGCTGTAACTCACACTACAATGCACTTCGTAGTCCACTCAGAGAACGCGCCGGTATGAAGGGGCCCTACGGGAGGAGGCGGGGGGTGTGTGTGGGAAGTGTTCGCCGGTTCTGAATTCTGCATCTGGAGCACTTCCTTCCATCAGACCAATCACGACGCGGCCTCCGTGTGCCTCATCGCTGCTCATTATTAGGAATGATTGACAGGTGGCAGCAGGTGCCGGGAGCCCAAAGTGGGGTCCCAAACCGTCCTGTCACCTTTAAATAGCCCCCTCCCATCCCCCGCACACGGC
>NW_017308294.1:145148-146573 GCF_000935625.1 Nanorana parkeri | reverse complement strand
GGGTCTCCCCATCCCCCCCATCAATATGATAATGACATTAATAAATAATACCGCTCCGACTTCATTATAGATGTTATTTGTTATCAGCCGGGTCTCTGTGCTTGTGTATGCAATGCAGGCAGAACATGGCTGAGGGGCCGGCAGGGGGCTGTACATCACAGCACGTTGCCTGATGCAAGCAGTGGGCGGGCTCTTGGGAGGAGTTATGCAAATATCAAAATGCCTTGATGGGTGGGTGTCAGTCTGGAGAAGGGGGCGCTCATTTGCATGCAGAGCACCCTAGGTAACGCCCCCCCGCAGGTTACGTATGGATACATTGCGGCGAATTCCTCGCTGTAGAAATGGAAACGTCGTATCGTTCGGCGGGATTGGGCGGCGCGAGGAAGGAACGTTAATCCTATTAAACGCGTCGGCACTTCAACCGCCAAAAGGATGAAGAAACAGAAACGCCGAGATAAACTCAATTACAGTGAATACTCCGGAGCCGCGAATCAGATGAAGAGAGACGGCCAATCACAGCGCACCGTGAGAGGTAATCCCTCGTGAAAGGAACATCGCAAACCCAACGCCAACATGTACGCCGGGAACGCAACCGACGCCAATATAATATAAAGGTCTGAGGGGTGGGGGGGCACTTGTCACAGGGGGCGCTTCATCTGATATTTTGCCTTCATTGATCCCATACCCCCCTCCCCCCCGGGGTCTCTGTGCTTCTCTATACAATGCAGTTAGATCTTGGCTGGTGGGAGGAGCCAGCAGGGTGCTGTACATGGCTTCCTGACTAACACCCGGCCTGAGAACTCCTCAAGAGCCCTCAGCCCTGATGCAAGCAGTGGGCGGGCTCTTGGGAGGAGTTATGCAAATTTCACAATGCCTTGATGGGCGGGTGTCACTGTGGGCGTACCCAGGCTGGCTGTATTTGCATGGGAAACGCCCACACGTGATGCTGAGCCCCCATAATTGAAATCCAATGAAAGGGGCGGGGCCAGGGGAGGTAAGAGAAATGAGGCGGAGCTCTCTCTGGACTTGCTGCAGCTTCTAATGCACATTGTGAGGAGTGTGCAGAGACATCAGAGGAATCAAGGTAAGCAGTTTACCAGGTGGCTTCTCTTGTTCCTCAGGGGGAGGGACTTATCTTGGCTCCACCCCCTCTACTGTCACACGGGTAGATATAGATCCTCGGAGTATAGCTCGTGAATCTACTGCACAACCTGCAGAGGGGTTCACGGATCAGAAGCTCCCCCCACAATGCATTGCAGAAGGATCAGGCCTGAGCTGCCTATAAGGAGGTGAGAGGAGAGCGAGCAGAAGGACGACCCCACCAGTCACCTGCTGCTCCTCCACTGCACAGCCGGATTAGCAGTGACCAAGCTGCACTGTAATATGAGGTCACCGATGTGCGGGCGGTGTCTGGCAGGCGCCCGG
>NW_017308294.1:144792-145094 GCF_000935625.1 Nanorana parkeri | reverse complement strand
CAGGGAGAGCCGGAGACCCTCATAATGGCCTCAGCAACCAATCAGATTGCAGCATCAGTCCCCCAGATAGCAGTCTGAAGCCTGAGGATGAACCTGACAGCTCGGTGTGAGCGACGGACAGTCCTCATTTCAGGCACCAGCACAATGATCCGGGCCTGTCAGTGATGCGCGGTGATTGCAGACTTCACGGCTGGCGCCGGCCCAGGACGCGCGATCATATTCCATCCGTGCGGTGAATGTCGGGTGCGGTGAATGTGCGACCGGCGACCTAATTGCAGCAAAGTGGCGGCTAAAAAAACAGA
>NW_017308294.1:142164-144729 GCF_000935625.1 Nanorana parkeri | reverse complement strand
GGGCCCCGATCCGCTCTCATTGCACCGCCGCTCGCAGCGCGCACGCCCCGAAATTATAAAGTGCCAAAATGGAGCAAATTACAGGTTGTCGGCCGCGGGATAATGAATCTGCCGCCCCCCTCCCCCCTCCCACCATATCCATTAATTGCTGCAGAAGTGACCTCAGACAGCTGGAGAGCCGAGAATGGCGGCGGGCGCGGGGGAGCCGGGCGCAGGAACCGGGGCGAGGAGACCAAACAGATGTGCCAAAAATAGACAGCGCAGGAAAAACGGGAGAGCGAGAAACCCGGGAGGGGAGACCGAGGGCATACTTCCTCTTGCCTGCAGCAGACTGATCACTGGGGGGAGGGGAGACTGAGGAAATGCTTTCTCCTGCCTGCAGCAGACTGATCACTGGGGGAGGGGAGCCTGAGGAAATGCTTCCTCCTGCCTGCAGCAGACTGATCACTGGGGGAGGGGAGACTGAGGGAATGCTTCCTCCTGCCTGCAGCAGAATGATCACGGGGGGAGGGGGAACTGAGGGAATGCTTCCTCCTGCCTGCAGCAGACTGATCACTGGGGGGAGGGGAGCCTGAGGGAAAGCTTGCTCCTGCCTGCAGCAGTCGGATCACTGGGGGGAGGGGAGCCTGAGGGAAAGCTTGCTCCTGCCTGCAGCAGTCGGATCACTGGGGGGAGGGGAGCCTGAGGGAAAGCTTGCTCCTGCCTGCAGCAGTCGGATCACTGGGGGGAGGGGAGCCTGAGGGAAAGCTTGCTCCTGCCTGCAGCAGTCGGATCACTGGGGGGAGGGGAGCCTGAGGGAAAGCTTGCTCCTGCCTGCAGCAGAATGATCACGGGGGGAGGGGGAACTGAGGGAATGCTTCCTCCTGCGTGCAGCAGACTGATCACTGGGGGAGGGGAGACCAAGGAAATGCTTCTTCCTGCCTGCAGCAGACCAATTACATCATCCCAGCCTAGGCAAAGTCACTGACTGCAGCTGAAGGACGGCTTTGTAACGATAAGAGGCGGAGCTTATTGCTGTACATTGTGACCTGTCCGGGGTTCCACTTTAACGTGATGCTTCTATTGGACGATAAACGTTGCCCTGTTTTTGGGGGGCGGAGCTAAGACAAACTAAACCGCAGGCGGTGACTTGGCGTTTTCTCGGTTTCGCACTTTCCACTTTTTGTGTTTTTCTCTTTCATGATTTGTCTCCTCCTCCCCCGCAATGAAGACGCCGCGTCGGCTGGTCTGCCGGACGCCATTATTGACGGTTTTAATCCGTGATCGCGGCTCCGGTAAGAGGATTTCCCCCGCGAGGAGCAGATCCGTCCGGAGATAAATATCTTCATTTAATGGGTTTATCTCACCGCGGGAAACGAATCCGCCGCCCTCATCGTAAACAAAGCCCACAGGATCTCGGGAGAGATGGAAGCTGGCAGAGTGAGCTGCGCCGCACACCGAACGGACGCGCGTTCAAGGGTGGGAAAGGCCGCCACCGACCCTACGCCTCCCCCTAGACCGGAGCTCATTGGATATCAGATCACTGCTCCTCTCTCTCGTTGTGCAGGGCAACTGGTCTTGTCTCCGCCCCCTCCTGTAATAAAGACCGCTCACTGCTCCTCTCTCTCCTTGTGCAGGGTGCCTGGTCTTGTCTCCGCCCCTTCCTGTAATAAAGAGCGCTCAATGCACCTCTCTCTCCTTGTGCAGGGTGCCTGGTCTTGTCTCCGCCCCTTCCTGTAATAAAGAGCGCTCAATGCACCTCTCTCTCCTTGTGCAGGGTGCCTGGTCTTGTCTCCGCCCCTTCCTGTAATAAAGAGCGCTCAATGCACCTCTCTCTCCTTGTGCAGGGTGCCTGGTCTTGTCTCCGCCCCTTCCTGTAATAAAGAGCGCTCAATGCACCTCTCTCTCCTTGTGCAGGGTGCCTGGTCTTGTCTCCGCCCCTTCCTGTAATAAAGAGCGCTCAATGCACCTCTCTCTCCTTGTGCAGGGTGCCTGGTCTTGTCTCCGCCCCTTCCTGTAATAAAGAGCGCTCAATGCACCTCTCTCTCCTTGTGCAGGGTGCCTGGTCTTGTCTCCGCCCCTTCCTGTAATAAAGAGCGCTCAATGCACCTCTCTCTCCTTGTGCAGGGTGCCTGGTCTTGTCTCCGCCCCTTCCTGTAATAAAGAGCGCTCAATGCACCTCTCTCTCCTTGTGCAGGGTGACCGGTCTTGTCTCCGCCCCCCCCTTCAATAAAGATCGTTCGCTGCTCCTCTCTCTCTCCTTGTGCGGGGTGACCGGTCTTGTCTCCGCCCCCTCCTGCAGTTTCCTGTAGTGGGAGGAGCCCCCCTACAGCTCTACTCTCTGATGATGTCACTGCCACATTTACAAGGTAATATCTTGGTCTGTAAAGACATTTGATGGACACAAAGTGGACTTATCTCCCTTTTGGGTTGTCAGGAATATATTTCGATGAACGTTTTCCCGCCCGGAGTTCAGATTGATACTTTTCTATCTAAAACTTAAAAAAAAGAAGATATTTTAGACACAATGTTTCACTGAGAAGTATCTCTTGCCGGAGGCCGGGAAACGATGAGATGAGAATGCCG
>NW_017308294.1:141171-142024 GCF_000935625.1 Nanorana parkeri | reverse complement strand
GAGGGGGGGGGGGGGGATTTATATAAATATCTATTATTGTTTTGTTTCTTCTCTCGCGGTACGCCCGGTGTGCCGTTGGCGCTGTTCGTTACTGTGCTGTTTCCTCGCCGTCAGCTGACAGGCGTTTTTCCCGCCTCCGCTCTTCCCGGTATTAGCGCCGGATGCGGTCTGTCTCCCGCTTAATAGCTTCGTTCATCTTTCTCTGGAGAATGTTTATCCGCGTGCCTGAGAGCGCGACGAGAAATCAATATCGGCCTCATCGAGAGGAAATCACATCTGCTCCCCGTCCTTCCAATCATGGTTGCAGCGCAGCTGTGGCCCCGCACACGTCCGGGAGGGGGGGCGGCTGGCTATCTAGGGTTGTCACCTGTCCAGGATTCACCCGGACAGTTTTTAGGCCTGTATCCGGGTTTCAGGTCAGCTGACACCCGGAGACACTAAATGCCGATACCGGCACATTACATTTCTTGACAGGTGCGGCTGCCTGAGTTCCCGTGTATGCTGGGGACCTCGGCAGCCTTCCTGTGAGCCGCGGGCACCTGTATACAGTCACCTGCCCGCACATCTCCTCCTCCATCTGGTGAGACACCGGAGAGCCCGCAGAGGTCACCTGAGAGCCCGCAGAGGTCACCTGAGAGCCCGCAGAGGTCACCGGAGAGCCCGCACAGGTCACGGGAGAGCCCGCACAGGTCACCTGAGAGCCCGCAGAGGTCACCTGAGAGCCCGCAGAGGTCACCTGAGAGCCCGCATAGGTCACCTGAGAGCCCGCATAGGTCACCTGAGAGCCCGCACAGGTCACGGGAGAGCCCGCACAGGTCGCATGAGAGCCCGCCGAGGACACGGGAGAGCCCGC
>NW_017308294.1:139607-141161 GCF_000935625.1 Nanorana parkeri | reverse complement strand
TCTCGCAGGGTCACACCGCGCGCCGACATCAGGAGAGGAGAAGAGGAGACAGACAGAGATTTACTGCTCTCTAGGAAGCTGTCAGCTCTGAGCGATGGCGGTCAGGGGCCCCAGAGAGCCGAAATGGACAGCAAGTTACAGTGTAATCTCCCGGCATCATGAATCTTCTCTCAAGTACAGCGCCAGACATCAGGCTGAGAGGACAGAGGGGAGAGGAGGGGGAGGTGAGGAGGATGGGGAGAGTGAGGTGGGGGAGGTGAGGAGAGGAGGATGGGGAGAGTGAGGAGAGGAGGATGGGAGAGTGAGGAGAGGAAAATGGGGAGAGTGAGGAGAGGAGGATGGGAGAGTGAGGAGAGGAGGATGGGAGAGTGAGGAGAGGAGGATGGGGAGAGTGAGGTGGGGAGAGGAGGATGGGAGAGTGAGGAGAGGAGGATGGAAGAGTGAGGTTGGGAGAGTGAGGTGAGGAGGATGGGAGAGTGAGGTGAGAGGAGGATGGGAGAGTGAGGAGAGGAGGATGGGAGGGGGAGGGGGGGAGGGGGGGGTGGGGGGGGAGGGAAGCGGGGGACAGCGGCACCTGGGGGAAGTATGGAGCATGGACCATGTACTTTCAAGAGGTTGAATCTCAGATCACATGTCCAACAAGGTTCTATCAAAGTTGGGCGGGAAGAAATGTTCAACCCATGGTTCCCATACTTTATCAAATTTGGGGAGGTTGTCGAGTAATTTTGCAGTCAACTTCTCGTTAATCAATGTCCAGTGGATTCTGTTTTTCACCGCTGAGATACTCAGGTTGTGTGAGAGCCAAGCGTGGGCTATAACTTGCTTAACTGCCGTAAGCACATGGGTGAGGAGTCAGAATTCATATTTGGACATGCCTGGTGGTCTGACATTCAGCAGAGCTTCACTCGGGGTCAGATGTATATTTCTCTTGGTGAGGATGCTAAGTATCGTGTTCACCTAAAACCAGAGCCTTTGGGCGATTGGACAGGTTAGGGGGAGAGTGGGGAGAGGAGGGTGGGGAGAGTGAGGAGAGGAGGATGGGGAGAGTGAGGAGAGGATGGGGAGAGAGAGGAGAGGATGGGGAGAGAGAGGAGAGGAGGATGGGAGACTGAGGAGAGGAGGATGGGAGAGTGAGGAGAGGAGGATGGGAGAGTGAGGAGAGGAGAGTACATGTACTATAAATACATGTTGGGGTCTGATCAGGGAACGAGGAGTGAGCGCCCCCCTGACATGATGGAAGGTGACATCACCGAGGTCTCGGGCTGCTCCTAGCGCTCAGCAGATCTTATATATAGTCCGGAAACATGTCTACTCGGCACTGAGCTCAGAGCGCCGCTGTGTGTATGACACCACAGGGAGAAGGGGGGGGGGCAGCGGGGCCCACTGCACCAGGCCCGGGCCTACGCCATCAGTGCCCCCGGCCCCACCAGGCCGCTGTGCCCCACCACTCATTAATCTACCGACAAATAATTAACTTAATGGGGAGAGTGAGGAGAGGAGGATGGGGAGAGTTAGGAGAGGAGGATGGGAGAGTGAGGAGAGGAGGATGGGGAG
>NW_017308294.1:138255-139584 GCF_000935625.1 Nanorana parkeri | reverse complement strand
GGGGGGGGGCAACACAGTAATTGCCAAAGGGCCACATGTGGCCCCCGGGCTGCAAGTTGGGCTCTATATGGTCCTGTGGTGGAAGGGGATCACATCTCCTGGCAGCCCACCCATTGAAGGAGCAGTACTGAGGTCTCTGAGGGTCACGTGACCTTTGAACCCTCCTCTGGGGTGGTCTCCATTGACATTACATTAGGCTGAATGTAGCCGGAGGAGCAGAGGTGCCCCCGAGGTGGGCGAGAACGCCCGGAACATTCCAAGGTCGGTTGGGTCAGGAGCCACGGAGGAGAAACCTGTCTTCTCTGAACTCCCACCATGGGGAACCTGGAAGAGGACGGACCGCACCACCAGAAGACCCTTCTGTCAGCTGAGAACAGGAAATTGGTGTTAGAGGGGACACCGGAGGAGTTGTTGGTGTCACGGTTCACGGTGGCCATGGTGATGAGGAATATTTCACAGGGTACCAAAGTCTTGTGGCCCATGTGGCCCCCCGTTGTGAGGCCGGTGAACAGAGGACGCTCACTGTATATACAGGAAATTGGGGTTACAGGGGACACCGGAGGGGTTGTTGGTGTCACGGCTCACGGTGGCCATGGTGATGAGGAATATTTCATGGGGTAGCCGAGTCTTGTGGCCCCCGGGTATACAGAGGCCCGCTGACTGTACATACAGGAAATCCGGGCTCCTCTCTCCTCGGCGCTCAGCAGGAACGTCAGATTAGCAGCGCGGCCGCGCGGAGCAGACAGATCACTTAGTCAGGAAGGTGTTCGGGGACTCGGTCAGTAAATGAGGTGGAACGCGTCAACGTTCTAATTCCTCCCTCTCGGCAGAAGGTTTTTCTTTTGGTTCTGCCTGTGAACTGCGAGGAGATGACAGCAGGGGCAGAACGCGGCACACCGGGGGCCACCGGACGCCGCGTCTGGACAGGGGCTGATCCAGATGTACAGGTGTCCCCTCCCCCCACCACGGTCTCATTGTCGGGAAGTTGGGGGCCGGCCGAAGAGTCCGTGCAATCCTCAGCTAACTGGAGCCGAGCTGACTGTTTTCATACGAGCTGCATCCTCTGACCTGGGGAAATGGCAGCCATGTGTTCCCTGCTTCAGCCCCGCCCACATAGTGGGGTGACAAGAGGCTGTAGTCCTGCAGGAAGTCTCGGAATCCGACAGCAAAGGATTAAAGACACAGAAAGAGATACAAACTTTCTATCCGTAGACGAGAAGCGGCTTCAAAGTGTCTGTCCATCCAGTCCTGAGATTTACTGCTGACCAATCACAGGTTAGGAGGCGGAGACCTGACCCGGCTGTGTTGTTTTAACTGCGCAGCACAGCG
>NW_017308294.1:133099-135043 GCF_000935625.1 Nanorana parkeri | reverse complement strand
CCAAAGGGCCACATGTGGCCCCCGGGCTG
Organism: Nanorana parkeri; assembly: GCF_000935625.1. Classification (NCBI taxonomy): domain Eukaryota; kingdom Metazoa; phylum Chordata; class Amphibia; order Anura; family Dicroglossidae; genus Nanorana; species Nanorana parkeri. Next base: position 135,014 of record NW_017308294.1, on the reverse strand, counting down.
CAAGTTGGGCTCTATATGGTCCTGTGGTGGAAGGGGATCACATCTCCTGGCAGCCCACCCATTGAAGGAGCAGTACTGAGGTCTCTGAGGGTCACGTGACCTTTGAACCCTCCTCTGGGGTGGTCTCCATTGACATTACATTAGGCTGAATGTAGCCGGAGGAGCAGAGGTGCCCCCGAGGTGGGCGAGAACGCCCGGAACATTCCAAGGTCGGTTGGGTCAGGAGCCACGGAGGAGAAACCTGTCTTCTCTGAACTCCCACCATGGGGAACCTGGAAGAGGACGGACCGCACCACCAGAAGACCCTTCTGTCAGCTGAGAACAGGAAATTGGTGTTAGAGGGGACACCGGAGGAGTTGTTGGTGTCACGGTTCACGGTGGCCATGGTGATGAGGAATATTTCACAGGGTACCAAAGTCTTGTGGCCCATGTGGCCCCCCGTTGTGAGGCCGGTGAACAGAGGACGCTCACTGTATATACAGGAAATTGGGGTTACAGGGGACACCGGAGGGGTTGTTGGTGTCACGGCTCACGGTGGCCATGGTGATGAGGAATATTTCATGGGGTAGCCGAGTCTTGTGGCCCCCGGGTATACAGAGGCCCGCTGACTGTACATACAGGAAATCCGGGCTCCTCTCTCCTCGGCGCTCAGCAGGAACGTCAGATTAGCAGCGCGGCCGCGCGGAGCAGACAGATCACTTAGTCAGGAAGGTGTTCGGGGACTCGGTCAGTAAATGAGGTGGAACGCGTCAACGTTCTAATTCCTCCCTCTCGGCAGAAGGTTTTTCTTTTGGTTCTGCCTGTGAACTGCGAGGAGATGACAGCAGGGGCAGAACGCGGCACACCGGGGGCCACCGGACGCCGCGTCTGGACAGGGGCTGATCCAGATGTACAGGTGTCCCCTCCCCCCACCACGGTCTCATTGTCGGGAAGTTGGGGGCCGGCCGAAGAGTCCGTGCAATCCTCAGCTAACTGGAGCCGAGCTGACTGTTTTCATACGAGCTGCATCCTCTGACCTGGGGAAATGGCAGCCATGTGTTCCCTGCTTCAGCCCCGCCCACATAGTGGGGTGACAAGAGGCTGTAGTCCTGCAGGAAGTCTCGGAATCCGACAGCAAAGGATTAAAGACACAGAAAGAGATACAAAATTTCTATCCGTGGAAGAGCATAGACCTGACTTTTCTCCGCTGCAGTTAAAACAATACGGCCCGGGTCAGGTCTCCGCCTCCTATCCTGTGATTGGTCGGCCAAGGAGCAGCAGCAGACTGATGTGTCCTCCCTCCACTCGGCTCGGTTTCCGTTCTCCTGTCGGCGCATGTGCCCTACCTTACACCTGATTGGTTCAGAGTGCTAACCCTCCCCCGCTCTCAGTCTGAGACGCACACAACCTGCGTTTATATTTTTTAAAAATGTCGTTTTTATCTTTAAATTGATAAAAAAATAAGTTATTTGGTCTTTTCCTGTCAGATGATTAATGATTCATTGATTGGCCTTCCCGGCTTCAGCATTTCCGTGACGCAGGACGCTGACATTGCGTGAGAACTACAAGTCCCAGCATGCCCTGCCAGCCGCGCTTCTCCTCTATGGAAGGTCTCACAGATGCAATGCTGATACCGGCGCTGTACCGGCTGCATGCGCCGCAGGGAGGAGGAAATGCAGCACATGGCATGCGTTCCAATATTCCGTGTGGCACCCATGGCACAGTGTCGCCCCCCCCTGCGCGGCTGGTAGCGGCACCACTTGACTCCGCAGCCCTAACGTGCGTCTGTTTCCACCGCGAAGCTTCGCATTGGCTGGGGCGGCGGCGCGCGCGTCCTGCGAACATCCAATTCCGCCCAAAGTGAGAGCCTGCGAGCCGCGTCCAACCACACGGGCCGGATGTCACTCGTCACGGTGATGGCAGAGGACACGCGTCC
>NW_017308294.1:131802-133019 GCF_000935625.1 Nanorana parkeri | reverse complement strand
CTGATGTGACTGTGGGGGGAGGGGGCATTAGAGTGTAAGCTCCTCTGTACAGAGTCTGATGTGACGGCTCAGGGTTCTCTATACAGCGCCGCAGTCTATGTCAGCACTATTGTGTCTTTCCGTTGGAGGTGTATTGTAGGGATGGATGGCGCTCCCGCAGCCCGCTCTCTCCCCTCCTCTAAATATTTTACATGGTAAGTCTCCGGCAGGACGCGGCTCCGCCAGACGAGGAATAATTAGAAAATAAATTACATTTTTCTCCCTCTGCCCCCATTGGAGGAATTAGATTAGCGGGAAGAGAGTGCGGCGGGGACAATCACAGCCACAGATAACACGCTGTCCCCGCGCATGTGTGCGAGGAGCACATGAGCTTGTGTGTCAGGCTGAGAATGGCCTCCGCAGAGGAAAACGCGCGGCTAGAGTGAGCGCAGCAACGCCGGGCGCGACCAATGAGATTCCTGGGTAACAATGGAGAAAACTGAACTCCAGACAGACAGGAAAATATAGTTGTAAATGAAAGCAGTGCCCGCGTCTGAACTGATCCAGTACAGCAGAGCTCAGACTGGGAAGCAGCACCAGCAGCCAATCAGTTCTGCCGCACTGCAAGCAACATGCTGATAGGAGGAGAGAGTTGAGCTCATCAGTCTGCTGCTGGAGGAGAGAGCAGAGTGAGGAGGAGATGAGCTCATCAGTCTGCTGCTTCTCCTCTCCTTTGCGGCTGTACTGTCATTACTGCAGATGGAGGAACGGCCGCCAGATCTGCAGCACATTTATTAAGCAAGCGCGAGAGGCGGCACACAGCCTCGGGTCACCTTGAGCCGTCACTCATTTGTTGTGTTTCACCCAAATAAAACAAAACCTGGTGGCAAAAATTAAAGCCCCGATCCCGGAGCACGCTGGGGGTACACACTGCCCCTGATCCCACCGGTATGTGGCCCCCAAATACCGATCTGCTGAAGCGGAAGGAGCCAGAAATGGTGTCATGTAATCTTTCTTTTCCTGGGAGGCCCTGGTGCCATCCCCCCCTAGTGCCCCATTTGTGCCCATCAACCGACTCCATACGATACCCCAATGTCTGCCATGTGTGGCCATAGCCCCCTCCGTGTTATACCCCGTGTGCCCTTCACCCCCCATTGTCTGACCTCTGTGCCCACCAACCTTCCTCTGAATTATACCCAATGATATATCTGTGCCCCTCACCCTCTCTCCAACTTTCT
>NW_017308294.1:118912-131780 GCF_000935625.1 Nanorana parkeri | reverse complement strand
TATTATCCCCGGTGTCTCCTCTCCCTCTCTCCCTATTATCCCCGGTGTCTCCTCTCCCTCTCTCCCTATTATCCCCGGTGTCTCCTCTCTCTGTATTATCCCCGGTGTCTCCTCTCTCCGTATTATCCCCGGTGTCTCCTCTCCCTCTCTCCCTATTATCCCCGGTGTCTCCTCTCTCTCTCTCCGTATTATCCCCGGTGTCTCCTCTCTCCGTATTATCCCCGATGTCTCCTCTCTCTATATTATCCCCGATGTCTCCTCACCCTCTCTCTATATTATCCCCGGTGTCTCCTCTCTCTGTATTATCCCCGGTGTCTCCTCTCCCTCTCTCCCTACTATCCCCGGTGTCTCCTCTCCCTCTCTCCCTATTATCCCCGGTGTCTCCTCTCCCTCTCTCCCTATTATCCCCGGTGTCTCCTCTCTCCGTATTATCCCCGGTGTCTCCTCTCTCCGTATTATCCCCGGTGTCTCCCTCGCTCGGTTCTCTTCTCAGTTATTTTTGCTCCAGGTAACAATGTACTTTTCTGTCTCTCCATCGGGAATCTCAATCGTCTTGCCGGATTCAGACACCTGGTGCTCGGGATGTCACCCGTCTCCTGTAGCCTGAGCGCCCGTCGCTGTCTTCTCCCGCTAATGGCACCTGACAACATTCATCAGAAGGTTCTTTCACGTTCTTCCCGTCCTCGTTCTCCTCCCGTCCCCTGCCCGTCTACCCTCCATCTTCCCACAAACTCTTTGGTCTCAGGAGTCTCCGGAGGTAATTTTATAGGAAAATCGTTTCATTTTCACAAAGTTCTACTTCTCGGGGATGATGACAGAGGAGACGCGGACGATGACGGAGGGGACGGTGACGGAGGAGACGGGGAAGGCGGAGACAGTGACGGAGGAGACGCGGACGATGACGGAGGGGACGATGACGGGGACGGTGACGGAGGAGACGGGGACGGTGATGGCGGAGACGGTGAAGGAGGAGACGGGGACGGTGACGGAGGAGACGGTGACGGAGGAGACGGGGACGGTGACGGAGGAGACGGGGACGGTGACGGAGGAGACGGGGATGTCTGAGGCTGATAACATGTTGATGTATAGAGTAACATTAATGTGTGGAGGAGTTTCCTGTCACAACCATGTTCTGAGGAGCTGGAAGTCAGCAAAACTGTCACCTCTCCTTCAGCTCCTTGCGTTGCCATGACAATAAGCTAAAAAGTATGTAGACAGTCGGGATGAATGTAGGCCTCAAAGAGAACCTGTCAAGAAGCAAAACAGACGTAGATGGAGCCTGCCGCTCACTGATCTCCGGGATCCAGGACAGGGATGGTCCTTGCATCAATACAGTAAATAAACCTCCATCTCCTCAACCCCCCCCCCTCTCCTCTCCTCACACAGCTGTTCCTCCCGGCTTTAAATAATTAAGACTGATCAATATTTTACATGCCGCGTCTGATGCTAATTATCTCCTCACACAGGCGGAGAGGCCCAGCGATACCTTCCCGCGTGTCCCCGTCCATCAACCTGCATGAGTATCTGACTCCCCGACCGGCTCCACGTGGCAGGAAGTCACATGGGGTGCGAGTGTACGAAGAGAAGAGCTCACCAATATAGGCCGAGCCACGAATCACCTGATGCTTCCATGGCAGTACCGAGGCATGAGGCACTGTGTACCTTGTCACGTCCCAATTCCTGATAGTTTGAACGCCATCCATCCCATAAACTGGTCTTTCAGTGGCAGTCATGGGACTAATTCTTCCACGGATATTATGTTTCTGCCTGGTTGAGGTCACATGATCCGCCTTTTGGGGTCTTTTATTCACCAGTGAAACTTCCTCCACCAGGATTTCACAGTTGTGCTCGAATGCGAAAAACAAACCATGGTGTCACCCTTACCCAACTGTACTCCGATTTATGATTGGCTGCAGTACACATGACCAACCACTCCCTCTGCGCCTGGCGGGCCTGGCTCTGCTTTATGAATCCCGGGAAGTGTTACATTGAGACACTTTACAGGAAACAATGTATCTGATGACGGTTCTGCTTTAAAGGAGAACTACGAGGGGGAGTGATTTCCACTCACCTCATAGTTCTAGCCGACCGGTGACAATGAGACTGTCACAGGTCGGCTCAGTCGATCGGGAGGTGAGCGAACACATACCGGCGTTCGCTCACTTCTCGATCCTGTCAAGGCTCTCTGACGTGACAGGGGAGTGGCTGAATTCCCCCCTCCTCCGCTCCGATCCGGCAGCGCTGACAGGGGAGGGGGCAGGTACAGCTGGCTCTGCCTCTAGATAGGCAGAGCCAGCTGTCAGTCACGCAGCTGGGCGGATCCAGGCACAATTGTCGGGATCCGCTTCAGCTGCCGCGTCTCAGTATACCGCGAGCTGTAGCTCCCTATATACTGAGCTTAGGATGATGGGAGGGCGCTAGTTTGTGTCCTCCCGTTACCCTAAGGAGAACCATGGGGAAAAGACTTAACCCCATAGTTCTCCTTTAAGGATCGCACCCTCGGGACTGACAATGAAACCCCGGTGGGAGGAGCCTGGAGCCTGGATTTTCTCCCTCGTGAAGTTCGCGGCGTGTGTTTCGCGTGAGCTCGCCAGATAGAAACAGAATAATCCCTTCCATACAACACGCAAGACAAAGCATGGCGGCCTGCGAGTGGAGCCGCGGCTGGCGGCCTAATGGCTTCCTCCCAATGCGTTTCCCATTAATGACATTCACATTAGCCCAGGTGTCACTCTTAAACTGTCTAATTATGTCATCCCCCTCCTCGGCTGGCGTGCCGCACGCCGCACGCTCTCTCTCTTTATAGTAACACTTCGCAGAGCGTGAAAAATAAAACAACCCACATCGGCTCGTTGCTCTCCTCGGCAGCGCACGCCCACCTCCTCTCCCGCGGAGACAGCCGGCGCGCAATCCCTTGCACGTGCCAGACGCTTTCCCCCCGCAAACCTCCGGCTCCGACCCTCGTCTCAGCAGCTGGAGGAGATTACGGGCAGACGCTGCAACGGACGAAAAAAAATTAAGTGCGCGCGACAAGTGCTAGCCGAGTGCGATGTCACGCGCCAACGTGCGTTTCCATTGTGCGTCACCCTGTATTCTTTTCCCGTGCGGTTTCTACAATTTAGGATTTGTGGAGGAAAGAGTTAACAGCCATTGCTTTCGAATGCAACAACGTAAAAAAGATTTTTCCGCATGGAGCATTGCACGGCGCTGCGCTCTGCTCAATAATCGCATCATGAAAGCGCGGTCAGGAACCGCCGAGAGACTTGAAATAAAAAATATGGCTGCCGCGACGCACGGTGGTGAAGGTTTTTAAGCATAATGACAAGCGTCCGCGCCCGGGGAGATTAAATACCAAAATGCAAAGTACCTGCAGCGGCGAGCGCGGCCGGCTTAGAGGCATCTGGGCGCCTTCTTATCTCCTGCGCCTGAGAAGTCGGCGAGGGTGGGGGGGGGGAGGCCATGCGCGGCAGACGTTCTGCGAATTAATCCCGCGTGAAATTCCCCGAAAAGCCCAAAAAAAAAGAATCCCTTCAGAGTTTACGCTTAAATGATGGCGGTCTATACCAGAGAGCGCAGAGACCGCGATCACAATCCCGCCCACCTGATGTCAGAAGGCGTGTCTGGCAGGGCACGCTGCGACTTGCGGTTCCACGACCGCCGCACAAGCTCCGCCCCTTTTTATAGGATGTAAAATGGGACTGTAGGAAGGAAACATTTTGTGTTGCTATCCTCGGATGGAGCTGACGGGGTGAAAACGAATGCGCTAAGGGTGGAGATTTCACTTCCTGTTCCGATGATCTGGGGAGGAAGTGAGGGGAAATTTGCCTCTCGGGGGGGTCACCACACAGGTTACAATGCGACCGACGTATCTTTGTACAAGAACCGCGTAATACGAGGACCAAGTCCGATCCACCCAACCAATTTGTATCCAATCGGACCCCTGTACTATGTCGTTGTGGGTGGGACGGACGCGCTGCGGCGGAGGAAGCCGCAAAGACCGCGCACCGCGGCCAACAGAAACAAGCGTGAGGGTTGCAAAACCGAATGCTCACCATCGAAGGCCAGGAGGGCGCAGGGACCCAATGGCGGTGGAGTCTACGGCGCTGCGCGTCACGTGACTTATCAGCATGGAGCAGATGTTGGTGGTTTTATCTTCCGTGACAGCGAGGAGTTGCTCCGTGTCATTACATTCGGGTTGCTAGGAAGCGCGTTACCCTGAAACGCGCGCCGGAGGGGATAATAAGCAGCTTTCTCTCCGCTCCGGCGGTGAAGTGGTCGTTGAGATTTTGCACGCATGGCACTAATCTCGGATCTGCTATTTACGTGCCCCAAATTAGACGCTGGCGGGATAAATTTAGCCAGCCACCTGCGAGTCACGTGACCAGAAGGGGGCGGGAGGGACGGTCCGCGTGTCACCCTGGCATGCGTCAGCCCGCACCACACCGGGTCCTTGCTTTGCCGCAGTTGGGCAATGCGTAAAGCGCGGGGGGCTCTACCGTCACACCGCCGGGAGGGGAGGACGTTTCTTTGAGTGGATACATTTATATTTGTTTGATGCGCCTCAACCCGTTACACGGCGGCCATCTTCTTATCGGGCCCAGCGCACAGCACGACGCGTCCCCCTGACCTTCACAGCCATTAACCTTCCTTAACCTCAATTATGGCTCCATTCCGACTCACTTCACCGCCATTCTTCCCGAGAACACCGAAACCACGCAGAGCGCGGCTCAACAACGCGGGTCAATGGCCCAACCGCGGCCAATGTTCCTCGTCCTTTGTCCAATCCCAGACCATCGATATATCATTCCGCGTCTCAGAGACAACAATCTCTGCGGGTCTCCGGGTGAGTTCTGGAGAGTCCAACTCCTACAAATCAATTCCCCCATCCCCCGCATCCCCCGATCATCCGCTGGCAACAATGTATCCTTCTAGAATCAACAATTCCCCAAGTAGGTGATAAATCCCAACAAGTGTTCAATGTACCAGAGACAGATCTCCACCTTCCCCGGGCCCAACTGTGTGAGAGCGACACCTTCCCCGGGCCCAACTGTGTGAGAGCGACACCTTCCCCGGGCCCAACTGTGTGAGAGCGACACCTTGATTATGGCCTTGTGGGAGGGGCAGAGACACAAACTACTGGAGGAAATCTCACCATTGTGGGAGGGGCAGAGACACAAACTACTGGAGGAAATCTCACCATTGTGGGAGGGGCAGAGACACCAACTACTGGGGGGAATCTCACCATTGTGGGAGGGGCAGAGACACAAACTACTGGAGGAAATCTCACCATTGTGGGAGGGGCAGAGACACAAACTACTGGGGGAAATCTCACCATTGTGGGAGGGGCAGAGACACAAACTACTGGGGGGAATCTCACCATTGTGGGAGGGGCACAGCATTTTGTTTTTCATTCTAAGATTACTTTTCTATCAGAAGTATTATGAAATGGATTTGAAAAAAAAGAGAATTTAAACTGGAGGAAGTTCTATCGGCCTTTGTGAATTTTATGGATTACTTTATAGAATATATTTATTAGAAATCCAACATAATTTCAGATATAGAGGCCCAGATGTCATCAATAAAATAGCCCCTTATCGTCACCCTCGCCCCCCTCATCGTCATCCTCACCCCGTCATCGTCATCCTCGCCCTCCTCATCCTCGCCCTCCTCATCCTCGCCCTCCTCATCCTCGCCCTCCTCATCCTCGCCCTCCTCATCCTCGCCCTCCTCATCCTCGCCCTCCTCATCCTCGCCCTCCTCATCCTCGCCCTCCTCATCCTCGCCCTCCTCATCCTCGCCCTCCTCATCCTCGCCCTCCTCATCCTCGCCCTCCTCATCCTCGCCCTCCTCATCCTCGCCCTCCTCATCCTCGCCCTCCTCATCCTCGCCCTCCTCATCCTCGCCCTCCTCATCCTCGCCCTCCTCATCCTCGCCCTCCTCATCCTCGCCCTCCTCATCCTCGCCCTCCTCATCCTCGCCCTCCTCATCCTCGCCCTCCTCATCCTCGCCCTCCTCATCCTCGCCCTCCTCATCCTCGCCCTCCTCATCCTCGCCCTCCTCATCCTCGCCCTCCTCATCCTCGCCCTCCTCATCCTCGCCCTCCTCATCCTCGCCCTCCTCATCCTCGCCCTCCTCATCCTCGCCCTCCTCATCCTCGCCCTCCTCATCCTCGCCCTCCTCATCCTCGCCCTCCTCATCCTCGCCCTCCTCATCCTCGCCCTCCTCATCCTCGCCCTCCTCATCCTCGCCCTCCTCATCCTCGCCCTCCTCATCCTCGCCCTCCTCATCCTCGCCCTCCTCATCCTCGCCCTCCTCATCCTCGCCCTCCTCATCCTCGCCCTCCTCATCCTCGCCCTCCTCATCCTCGCCCTCCTCATCCTCGCCCTCCTCATCCTCGCCCTCCTCATCCTCGCCCTCCTCATCCTCGCCCTCCTCATCCTCGCCCTCCTCATCCTCGCCCTCCTCATCCTCGCCCTCCTCATCCTCGCCCTCCTCATCCTCGCCCTCCTCATCCTCGCCCTCCTCATCCTCGCCCTCCTCATCCTCGCCCTCCTCATCCTCGCCCTCCTCATCCTCGCCCTCCTCATCCTCGCCCTCCTCATCCTCGCCCTCCTCATCCTCGCCCTCCTCATCCTCGCCCTCCTCATCCTCGCCCTCCTCATCCTCGCCCTCCTCATCCTCGCCCTCCTCATCCTCGCCCTCCTCATCCTCGCCCTCCTCATCCTCGCCCTCCTCATCCTCGCCCTCCTCATCCTCGCCCTCCTCATCCTCGCCCTCCTCATCCTCGCCCTCCTCATCCTCGCCCTCCTCATCCTCGCCCTCCTCATCCTCGCCCTCCTCATCCTCGCCCTCCTCATCCTCGCCCTCCTCATCCTCGCCCTCCTCATCCTCGCCCTCCTCATCCTCGCCCTCCTCATCCTCGCCCTCCTCATCCTCGCCCTCCTCATCCTCGCCCTCCTCATCCTCGCCCTCCTCATCCTCGCCCTCCTCATCCTCGCCCTCCTCATCCTCGCCCTCCTCATCCTCGCCCTCCTCATCCTCGCCCTCCTCATCCTCGCCCTCCTCATCCTCGCCCTCCTCATCCTCGCCCTCCTCATCCTCGCCCTCCTCATCCTCGCCCTCCTCATCCTCGCCCTCCTCATCCTCGCCCTCCTCATTGTCATCCTCGCCCCGCTCAGCGGCATCCTCGCCCCCTCATCGTCATCCTCGCCCCCCATGCTGTATAATGTCCTCTCTGTGCAATGAGCCAATAGCACAAATAGATCTGATCTGTTAAACCCCCGGTGAGGACGGGCGGCTACGGCACAGCGAGATCTGCAGAGATAGGAAACGCCGGGATTTGCTGTTATCTCTCCCAACACCTCAATCTGTCCACTAGGTGAAGCTTATCAGCCAATCACAGCTTGCAGCCTGTCTGATTAATGGCGCGTCCGCAGAGAAGCGTGCAGACAGACAAGGTGTGCCAAGGTCTGAGCAGATTACAAACACAGAACCCAGCGAGGCGACAGCCCCAACCGGAGCGAAAATAAATATACCAACATACGAGGCCCAGCGAGAGCGCCGAAACCAGCGCAGCGACGCGACTTCCTCTGTGCGTCCTAATCCGACATTTGTAATGAGATCATATAGAAAGAGTAACAAAAGCCGAAGACTTAAAGGACAACTTCACCGACACTGAATTTCATGTTCTTGGCGGCCAACTGTGACATAGACTCCCTGATAGATTCTTCTACAAATCAGAGACTCCATTAGTGAGATTCCCCCCAGTAGTTTGTGTCTCTGCCCCTCCCACAGACACAAACTACTGGAGGAAATCTCACCATTGGGGGAGGGGCAGAGACACAAACTACTGGAGGAAATCTCACCATTGGGGGAGGGGCAGAGACACAAACTACTGGAGGAAATCTCACCATTGGGGGAGGGGCAGAGACACAAACTACTGGAGGAAATCTCACCATTGGGGGAGGGGCAGAGACACAAACTACTGGAGGAAATCTCACCATTGGGGGAGGGGCAGAGACACAAACTACTGGAGGAAATCTCACCATTGGGGGAGGGGCAGAGACACAAACTACTGGAGGAAATCTCACCATTGGGGGAGGGGCAGAGACACAAACTACTGGAGGAAATCTCACCATTGGGGGAGGGGCAGAGACACAAACTACTGGAGGAAATCTCACCATTGGGGGAGGGGCAGAGACACAAACTACTGGAGGAAATCTCACCATTGGGGGAGGGGCAGAGACACAAACTACTGGAGGAAATCTCACCATTGGGGGAGGGGCAGAGACACAAACTACTGGAGGAAATCTCACCATTGGGGGAGGGGCAGAGACACAAACTACTGGAGGAAATCTCACCATTGGGGGAGGGGCAGAGACACAAACTACTGGAGGAAATCTCACCATTGGGGGAGGGGCAGAGACACAAACTACTGGAGGAAATCTCACCATTGGGGGAGGGGCAGAGACACAAACTACTGGAGGAAATCTCACCATGGTGGGAGGGGCAGAGACACAAACTACTGGGGGAAATCTCACGCGGGCGGCGGCGATGGGCGCAGTACGGATTGCGGGAGGGCGTGTACAGGCCGACAGATGTGCGTTCACCTGAAGGTGGGGGACCCATTTCTAGGGGACACAATGAGATCTCAGCTCTTATCACTCTCCCCCTCCCCCGTTATTGATGTCCGCCGCGCTGCGTCAGAACATTCGCGGCTTTGAGGGCGAAGCGTGATTAAATCTGCTGCGATTAATCTCTCCGGAGGAAAATCACGGCGAGATTAAATAAGATTAATCACCCAGGTGGAGGGAAAAGAAGGAAAAAAAGCTCGTCGATGGCGGCTCGCCGGGGAAACCGCGCCGGCTAATTGCACGCGATCAAACAAGCGGAAAACGCCGCCCAATCTCTCTCACCTCTGCTCTCCCCCTCCTCCCACCTTCAGCCTCATCTGAAAGTTCAGCTGGTGTGCAGGGGAAGACTTTGATATAAAGGGTTCCGGATGACAACAAGGGAACAAAGAGGAGATACGGAGCCGAGGGGTGTCATGTGATCAATGTGTGATCTCATTGAAAATAATGTGCGGCCACCGTTCCCAAACATCCCAAAAATCGAACAAAGCCGAAACTGCATATGAAATATGTGCAGCCGACTGATCACTGGGGGAGGGGAGACTGAGGGAATGCTTCGTTCTGCCTGCAGCAGTCTGATCACTGGGGGAGACTAAGGAAATGCTTCCTCCTGCCTGCAGCAGACTGATCACTGGGGGGAGGGGAGACCAAGGAAATGCTTCCTCCTGCCTGCAGCAGACTGATCACTGGGGGAGGGGAGACTGAGGAAATGCTTCGTTCTGCCTGCAGCAGTCTGATCACTGGGGGAGGGGAGACTAAGGAAATGCTTCCTCCTGCCTGCAGCAGACTGATCACTGGGGGAGGGGAGACTGAGGAAATGCTTCCTCCTGCCTGCAGCACACTGATGACATCATCTCAGTCACTGACAGGAGCTCTCGGACGGCTTTGTAATGAAGGTGGAGGTTTTCTGAACACAGAATTGTGTTTTGGGATCTTTGCCGGTTCCTCGCCCTGAAAACAATGGCGCGGCGTTACTTTAATTAGGTGACGATCATGTGACGACGAATAAAATCCTCCGACAGGAGACAAATCCCCCAATCTGGGTGACAACGTCCCCCTGGGTGTCACCGGCCACTCGGAGTCGCGTCACCAGCAGAGTAGAGCGCGGCCCCCCGGACATCCTCCTCGCAACGAGCGATTCAGTGCTCGTCAAAAAGATTATATTTTTTTTCCATCAGCCAGAAGAGTTTCCTCCGGGGCCCGCAAAGTCCAATCAAGATCCCTCGCCGTCTCCAGGAACATGGCAGCCTGTCGCAGTCCGCCGTTCACCAGCGCCAGGCTCGCCACCAGCGCTGAACGCACATTAATCAGCGTCGGGGGAGACGGGTCTCGGGCTGATTCATTTGTCAGTTCCTGCTCCACATAACTTACTGCCGGCACATTAGCATCTCATTTGCATGTCATTAGCGTGGGGAGCGCTGAGCGGGATGTAGCGCGTCCCGAAGAAGAAGAAGCTCCACGAGGCCGACGTGGGTGAGGAAGAGGAGGAGGCGGCATCATCGACCCAGCCATGGACCAGAAGCCGGGGAACCACCAGTGACAGCATGCCCTGCCCGCCCCGCGGAGCTGCACCGAGACTGGCGTTTTTTTTACCCGGAGCCGGCCGAGTGCCAAGACGTCTTAAAGAGGACCTGTCAGCGTCCAGGACGAGCAGGGGACACCACAACGACCCTGGGAGCCCCTGAACGGCGCAGCGAGCAATATGCAAATATCGACTTTGCTGCAAGTCACGGCTCAGACACGCCCACCATCCCACAATGCAATGCGTGCGTCTGGTTGCCGAGCGGTCACACTGTATCGATTCATTTAGCAGATGCGTATAAACCCGGGATTGCCGCCTTCTGATTGGTGGATCCGGAGGAGATTGTGGGTCAGTGTGATGGGGCCCCCCGACCAGGGGCGTCGCTAGAAATCACAGGGCCCAATAGCAAAATCTTGTATAGGGCCCCGTGATTTCTAGATAAGCCCACCTGAGATCCCACACAGCCCACCTGAGGGTGACCCTGCAGAGCCCGCCATGGACTCTCTATGGTGGGCTCTGCAGTGTCTCAGGTGGGGGCGGTCAAGCCCTCTTACCTGTCTGCTCCAATCCTCTGTCTGCCTCCTTCTCCACCACGATCGCTTGCGGGCCCCGCCTCCTCCGTCACTGGGCCCCACCTCCTCGATCGCTGGGCCCCCGCCTCCTCCATCGCTGCCGCCGACGGGCCCAGAAACCTCCTCCTCCATCACTGGGCCCCCACCTCCTCGATGGCTGTGCCTGCCTCCCCCATAGCTAAGACCCGCCTCCTCGATCGCTGGGCGCCGCCTCCTCCATCGCTGCCGACGACGGGCCCAGCAACCTCCTCAGAAGCTGCTGGTTGTCACCGACTCAGCGGCGGCTGTGAGGAGGAACGCGCCGCTGCACATGTGACGTGTTCCTCCTCACAGCCGACAGTCACATCCAGCAGCCTGAGATGCCATAGCGACCCAGGCGGCCCGCACGGCATCAGGGGGATGTCCTGGCCGGGCCCCCCCTGTGCCCCGGGGCCCCATAGCGGCCGCCTGGTTCGCTATGGCGATTGTTACGCCACTGGCCCCCGACGCATACTTTGTGAGAGTGTCGGGTCCTACATGGAAAGGCTACAGAGCCGAACCAATTGGTTGCATTTCGTGATTCCGGGTCCGTGCGCCGAGGGACTGCGGCACTTCCCGGGCGTGATAATGTTTGCGGTAACGCGCGGCGATCGGAGGGAGAAGGATCTCATCATCGCCGGGAACGACGTCCCTAATGAAGATAATAAACAATGTATGGATGGCGGTGTGACAGTCTCACGAGAGGCCACTGCAGGCGCTCGGCTCATCCATTATTCATGAGAGGCGGCCTCATTATGCAAATTAATTAAAAGTCACAACATATGTTTCTGGGAGCAGTGCGGAGGAGGGGGAGGGGGGGGGCGAGTGTCACACGGAGCACGTGGGACTGCGGCTGTCTGCCAGGAGGGACGGGGAGAATAAAACCGGGATTACCGGGGAAGAGAACGGGGGAGATTGGGGGAGGCGGGAGTTCAGACCAGGGAGTCACCTTCATATATCTGACCAACAAACAACTTCCTGACACTGTCCCTTTAAAAGGTCAAGGGAGTCTCACTCCTCTGTCACCATTGTGGGAGGGGCAGAGACACAAACTACTGGGGAAATCTCACCATTGTGGGAGGGGCAGAGACACAAACTACTGGAGGGAAATCTCACCATTGTGGGAGGGGCAGAGACACAAACTACTGGAGGGAAATCTCACCATTGTGGGAGGGGCAGAGACACAAACTACTGGAGGGAAATCTCACCATTGTGGGAGGGGCAGAGACACAAACTAATATCTCTTCATGGGGTCACACAACATCCTTCAGGTGATTCGGCTCCACATTGGATTTGTCATTTCATGTTATTATATTTTGCTATGACCCCCGAGGAAGCGCTGTGTCTGTGTTTCCCCGGCAGGGAGAATGAAGGAGGCGTCGCCTCTATTTATATCTAACAGACATTTCGATGATCTAGAAACATTTTGAGTCACTTTGTCTCCGGATTGAACACAATGAAACAATCTGATGCTCAGCAGCTGCAACATTGTAACGAGTGCAGCGAGTCGACGTCACACATACAGGAGGAAGGTCCGGGGCATATTAAGGGATGTGGATGACCCCCGATGTGTTTCTGGAAGGATTACATCCTCGGTGTGTCCCCATTAGACATATTCGCCGTCACTTCCTGTTCAGGTGACAGCTGTCAGAACAGGACGTCTGGGAAAACCCCTCCAATGGGGACACGGCATGTAAAACGCGTCAGCGGGTCTAATCATTCTCTGCTCCACCCACAAAAGGCGGATTCAGTAATAAAAGGCAAAAGTGTAACTGGCATTAAACAACTGAAATCAGAAAATACATTACATTTAAATTAGAATTAAACATGAAAACGCTGCCTGAAGCTCCTCCCACCGTGACCTCTCATCACAGGCCCACCCCTCATCACAGCCACACCCCTCATCATAGCCACACCTCTCATCACAGCCACACCTCTCATCACAGTCCCACCTTCACACCCCTCATCAAAGCCACCCCTCTCATCACAGCCACACCTCTCATCACAGTCCCACCTCTCATCACAGCCACACCTCTCATCACAGCCACACCTCTCATCACAGCCACACCCCTCATCACAGTCCCACCTCTCATCACAGCCACACCCCTCATCACCCCCCCCCCCCC